>NC_092381.1:104811834-104975856 GCF_030028105.1 Mobula birostris
TTAAATATCTCTTGGCGTTTTCTAGCCAAGCTCCTGGGGTAAGGCAGATTTTGTTTACTTGCTGATATACAGCTGGGAATGGGCCTTTCTGGCCCTTCGTGCCAAATCGCCCTGCAGCCCCTGATTTAATCCTAGCCTCATCACAGGACAATTTACCTTCCAACCGTTACGTCACGCAGTCAACAGGGAGAACACACAAACTCCTTACAGGGCGTGGCAGGAATTGAACCTGGGTCGCTTGTACTGTACCGTGTTGTGCTAACCGCTAAGCCACAGTGCCACGCACTTCTTCAACTGAAAGCATCCATCCAAAAGAAAGTAAATGAACTGTTCGTAATTTCATTACATTTCAGCAGTTAAGAGCTTATTATGTTTGTCTAAGTAAATCACAACGTCTCAGAATATATTTTGTGCAAAATGCTTTGATTTATTCTGACATAGTGAACACAATATAATAAACACCAGCATGTATAAGCTTTATCTTCCTGGGTTGTTCAGAATCTTCCCCTGGATCCTGGGGGAGTTGACACCTCTCCTTCCTCCTGTCAATGCCTATGCTCACACTGAGAACTACACCCTCCCTGCTTCTGCCTCACAGTTCAGCAAATCTGTTTTTTTTTACAGTCATCGATCATGCAGCGTAGAAACAGACCATTCGTCCCATCTAGTCCATGATGACCCTATATTCTGCCTACTCCCATCGACCTGCTCCTGGGCCATAGCTCTCTATGTCCCTCACATTCATGTACTTCTCCAAATTTCTCTTAAATATTGAAATCGAACCAGCATCCACCTCTGACTTTAATGCTGCCTTAGATTTGAAGCAATAAAATTTAATTTTTTAAAAAATATTTTATTGTTACAGTGTGGGACATGCCCTTCCAGCCCCTTGAGCTGCTCTGCCCAGCAACCCCTGATTTAACCGTAGCCTAATCATGGGACAATTGACAATGACCAGTTAACCTACCAACCGGCACATCAGTGGTTTGTGGGAGGAAACCGGGGCACCCAGAGGAAACCCATGCGGTCATGGGGAGAACATACAAACTCCTTGGAGTTAGTGGTGGGATTTGAACTGGGTTACTGGTACAGTAAAGTGCTGTGCTAACCACCATGCTACTGTGCTGCCCACTTGTGCTGAAGAATGACAATAAACAAACTTGAATCTTGAATCTTGAAATAAATTAATCAAGCCCTTGGTAATGTTTATAGATAATTAGTTCAGCTTGTAGTTCATCATTATAATAAAACAACTTCTTTCTCACAACAAATTCATTTCCAATTCTTCCCTTAGTTTTCTGTCCCGCACAGTAATTATCATTCCTCAGCATCAACCCGCCTCTCTCCTGAAGATGGCACCTGCGAATAACACCTCAACATGGTTCAGGAAGCATATCGTTTCATTTCTTTTACATCTTCTTTTTATTCCAGATGTGGTTCCGCTACTGATGGAGCCTGATATCTACAATCTGATGGTGCGATTTCTGGCTGATTGGGCAATCTGGCGCTTTGCTCTTTCCAAGAGTGTTCCACGAGGCTTCAAACGAAGCGTCCATCAGGGAGGCTGGTAAGCGTGAGCCCATGTTCGACTCCATCTCTTGCTAATCTCGCTGATTAAAGCGCCATGGAAGATTGAAATCAATGAGGTGGATGCAGAGGACGAGCGATTCTTACGTGTTTACAGCATAGTATTACTGAAGCGGATCACAAAATTATCTGAATCAAAATGGATATGTCTGGTGTAAAACTGAAAGTGGAGCTGGACTCAGGGTCAGCTTTGTCTTTAATTCCAGAGGCTGACTACAACAGATTAAGGTGCCATTAAAGAAGATTTCAGTGTTGTTAAAGACGTACACAAGTGAAAAGTGTCCCCCAAAGGTAAACTGAAAGTGAAGGTGGCATATGGAGGCCAAACACAGCAAGTAGAGCTTTACGTATTGAAAAGAGGAGGGCCAGCACTTTTCGGATGTGAATGGTTTGGGAAAAATCCAACTCCACTAGCACTCAGTCAAAACTCTCAATGTAACATCAACAGGCAATGGCAGCCTAAATGGTAGCACTAAACAGAAACTGGAACAACTGCTTAATGCTACTGAGAAGGGGATTGGTAAACTCAAAGGCATGAAGGCCAGAATTGAACTGGATGAAACAGCAACACTAGGATTCCATAAAGTGCCTCTATCCAGTGCCTTATGCAGTACGCCCTAAAGTGGGTGCTAAACTGCAGAGCTTGCAGGTGTCTGGAATTCTCTGCAAGGCTGAATGGAGTGATGGGCCATGCCTATTGTGCCGGTGATCAAGAAAGGGAAGTTCACGTATGTGGGGATTTCAAGGTGAGCATCTGTCCGGTGCTGCTTACTGTACAGTATCCCCTGTCACGAATAGAGGACACTTTTGCATTTCTAGCAGGCGGTGAGAGGGTTACAAAGATTGAACACTTGTCACAAGCCTATCTGCAAATAGAGATTGAGGAGTCAATCAGGACGTTTCTCACAATCAACACTCACAAGGGACTGTTCCAGTATAATTATCTCATCTTTGGCATCGGATCAGCTCCAGCAATTTGGCAAAGAGCAATGGGCCAAGTGCTCCAAGATATCCCAGGCGCACAATGTTACCTTGATGACATCATTGTGATTGGCAAAAATGATGAAGAGCAACTCCAGAACCTTGATAAAGTGCTTAACAGGCTGAGTGAGTATGGTCTGTGCACAAAGAGAGAGAAATATGAGTTTTTCAAGAATGAAATCTCATGTTGTGGCCATGTCATTGACAAGCATGGCTTAGATAAGTCACAAGAGAAGACTGAAGCAGTGCTACAGGCACCCAAACCAGAAAATAAGTCACAACTCAGGTCATATTTGGGCTTTGAAAACTACTACCACCGGCTTCTCCCAAACATTGCATAGATAATCAGATTGAAGACTTGGCCAAAATTTGTTCGAGATACCAAGAAGTTCAAAATGCACTTCCATAGGTACCGTTACACCCGTTGGAGTGGCCGTCATAACCTTGGTAAAGTGTACATATTGGCATTCCTTGGCCATTCAAGGACTCCATGTTTCTGATTGTTCTGGATGCTCATTTGAAGTGTCCAGAGGTTATACTAAGGAAGTCAAACACATCAGCAAAGACTGTCTCTGCTCTGAGGACTGTCTTCGCCAGGAACGGCTTACCAGAATGGACCACGATACACGTCAGAAGAACTCCGAAGTTCACGGCGTCAGACATTTCAGGTCAGCTCCTCACCACCCAGCAATGAATGGGTTTGCTGAAAGGTTTATCCAAACCTTCTAGAAGACCATTAAAGTGATGGACAAGGAGGACTTTCCTCTACAGCACAAGGTGGACAACTTGATTTTTGTGTATCGGATCTCTGTTCAAGTGGGAACAAAGCAAACACCTGCAATGCTGTTCATGAGCAGGAATCTGAGATCTCAAATAGACCTCCTGAAACCAGATCTACAGAGGGAAGTGCAGAATGAACAGTTCAGCCAGTTGTCAAGTGAAGTAGCAAGGAGCTATAAGATTGGACAGAAAGTCCTAGCGCATGATTACTGAGAAGACAAGTGGACACCCGGTAGGATAGCTACAAGAACTGGACCATTGATGTACACAGTGGATGTTGGTGATCATACACAGAGACGTCATGTAGATCAGATACTGGATGCTCAACTCAAGAAGACATTTGAGTCAAACGCATCTAACAAGACAGATACATTACAGTCACCGGATTTGCCTCTTAGTGATGATGTCACTGACAGCAATGCAACACCAGAAACTGAGAATGTTGTCTTAGACAACACACCCACCAAACCCAATGCCACTCCACAGGACGTGAGGCGCTATCCTGAAAGAAGCAGGGTGCCACCCAAAAGATTGAACGTTTAAAACTGTGAAGTTAGTTGTGGACTGCTATTGTGAAAGCATTTTTAGTTGGAAAATGGGTTTGTGAGAGGGAAATTGAGTGTTTTGTACATATACAGCTTTGTATTGCATTACTCTAAAGGGGGAAGACGCGTAATGTATGGATCTATTTCTTTTAGAGCAATGACACCCCCCACCTCTTAGTGTTACGTATTGATCTGTTGTCTGTGCCTGTGCATTGTTCTCTCTCTCTCACTCCAGTGTGAAAACACCAGTTAGAGCTATCTCCCATCTGTGTGCTCTTATTTCATTGATATGTAATTTTGCACAACCACACACACAACAACCTCTTGGATTTGGAGGCTTGCATGCCCCAATGACCCAGAGAGCTATGTTGGGTGGAGTCAGGGCTTTCTGCTTTGGTTCTTGGTAGGGTCACCCATACCAAACGGGTCAAAGGGTAGAGGCTAGGCTAAGAGTGATCCACTGGCCCTCTAGGTTTGGGGGTTCAGCTCAGGGCTAACAATTGTTATGGAAACACCAATGAAGAATCCTTCTACATCTGAGTGGCTTAGGACAGACAGAGATGGTGGACCTTCATTGTTGTCTGTTATGTACCCCGTAACTGGGTTGCCAAACCAGCAGAAATGGACCACTCAGTTGGAGTCTGGATTACTGGAACTAAGAAAGTTTTATTAAAGAAATAAGTAACACAGTACTCTAATAATAAGGATATAAATGCAACAGTTTAGCAATGAATAAACACACATGTACACAGAACTAGGATAATAGGATCAATCAAGCTCTATCGCAGCCTAGGGGTAAGATGATCAGTCACAAGTGACAGAGTTCAGTTTAGTTCAGTTCGCAGTAATCGCCGTCGTGCCGTTGGAGAGAGAGAGAACGAATGAATATGCAAATCGGATTCCAAACAGACCTTCGATATTCCTCGCAGTTAGCTTTCGGGCGAGCCCTTTGTAATGTCTTCTGAGGTCACCGACTGTGATCCTTCCCTTCCAGACACGATCGTTCTTCGGCGGTGAACCCGGCACCCAGGCAAGGCCGGACACACATCAGGTTCCCGCCGACCGTATCTTTCCACCCTGTGAGTCTATGACTGGTCCCGCGACCAAACCTCAAAACTCCCACCAACTTGTGGGGGCGCGCTGCTTCCAGGGTCTCGTTACCTCGTGGTGTCGTGTGTGTGGTGTCTTAGTGAACCTGCCTTTTTTTATCCCCCTGCTGGGGTATCGCCTGTCCATCACACTTCAAACAGTTCAGGGTTCAAAAGGAGCCGGACTTGACAATACTCAGACCGGTGCCTCCTTCCGTTAAACTCTGTCGTCTCTTCATTAACATTTCCAAATGCTGCTCCATTGTCTTCCTTATCTCCCTCTCCTGAAGACAGGTGGCAGATCAACTGTTGATCCCACTGGTGCCAGCACAGGACAGTTAACATCTTAGTCTATGTGTACTTTTGTAACCCTCTTTCGTCACATGTCCTAAACACTGGTGGTTTAATGAGCAGTGAGTTACCGATTTACCAATCATTCTCTTCACTCTGTTGACTCAAAATTCACTGATTTCATTTCATTCCCATCCTGCCCCATAGGAGGGAGTTCCACCCTCCCTAAAGCCTAGTTGTTCTAGAGCCTTAGGTTTAATTAGGGACTGCCTTATACTTCTGTCTTCTGGATCTAGTTTAAGCAGTGAAGAAAACAACTTCTCCATTTTATCACATTTGCCAAGTGGGTGTGGCACAGTAGCGTGGAGGTTACCACAACACTTTACGGTACCAGCGACCCAGGTTCAATTCCCCCTGTTGCCTGTGGGGAGTTGTACCATCACAGCAATCAGTAGCTTGTAACTTCCCCTTCAGAGTTGAGCTTTTGCACTGCCTGTACCACCAGGCATTTTTGCAGTGTGAACTGAGGTCTTGAGCGTGCAGGACAGATGCAGTGCAACATATACCGGCTGATTCAGGGCAGTGGGTCCTGGACCCAAGAACAAGGAACAAGGCATTGAATGCCATTGCTGGTGCAGACTTGGAGCCAAGTTGAAGTGGCAGAACCAACGTGAGGCAGAGTTGAGACGGCGGGTCCCAGACCCGAGAGCAAGGAACAAGCCAATGTTTGACCGATTGAAGCACCGGGCCAGATTAGAAAGGTTGGGCACAGGCCGAATTGAGGCAGAGAGTGTGTTGAAGCAACAGGACCCAGGACCTGAAGTGAGGAACAAGCCAAGGTTAGGATGATTCTGGCCAGGAAGTTGGGGCCAGAAGCGAGAGACAGGGTGGGGTTCATCTCACTGCTCCGTGACGTATACTCGTCTCTGTGCTAAGCTAAGGCTGTGGCCTACAACTAACGTGTTCCAAATCATCTGCAGTGATGACTGGCTTTGTGGCTGTGACTGACTTTTGTGAACTTAATTTCTGTATGTTATTTGCTGACTTATTGTTGCAGGATTTATTGATTTGTTTTGTTTGCATATTGGGTGTTTGATGGTTTTATTTTGTTTTAATGGGTTCTGTTGTGTTTCTTTGTTTTGTGGCTGCCTATAAGGAGATGAATCTCAAGTGTGTGTAATGTATACATACTTTGATAATAAATGTACTTTGAACTTTGAAACAGTCAATATTACTGCCAGAAACCCCCTCCAGCAGCAATGTCTCTCAATCCTTCTTACTTTACAGGTATCACTGCAAAATGCCAACTTTAAAATAAGCCTCCATATTAAACACTGACATTTCACAATGAACCACTCCGGCATTAACTGGAGGCAGTTATAACCCCTCCTGGCACCTTTCTGTTGAGAAAGGGCAGAGAGCTTATTTGTGTGTAACTTCATATTGTGTGAGTGAGTGGTGAGAGCACAAGAGACAGAGAGAGTAGTTAGAGGCTGCCTGAACTCCCTCAGCAGCCTTCCTGCTCACCCACTGTGTCCTGATTGTGAGCTTGTCCTTCGTTCAAAAGGAATTATTCCTGTCTGAATCATCACACGGTACACTTCCTTCCCAGGCAGTGGAGAGAGCTCACAGCGGGATAGTTCCAAGTAATGATGGGCTGTAAAACGAAACCTTCTGCGGGGATCTGCAGAAGCTGCCAAAGAGGGTCTGACCATCATAGAAACATAGAAAATAGGTGCAGGAGTAGGCCATTCGGCCCTTTGAGCCTGCACCGCCATTCAGTATGATCATGGCTGATCATCCAACTCAGAACCCTGCACCAGCCTTCCCTCCATACCCCCTGATCCCCATAGCCACAAGGGCCATATCTAACTCCCTCTTAAATATAGCCAATGAACTGGCCTCAACTGTTTCCTGTGGCAGAGAATTCCACAGATTCACCACTCTCTGTGTGAAGAAGTTTTTCCTAATCTCGGTCCTAAAAAGGCTTCCCCTTTATCCTTAAACTGTGACCCCTCGTTCTGGACTTCCCCAACATCGGGAACAATCTTCCTGCATCTAGCCTGTCCAATCCCTTTAGGATTTTATACGTTTCAATCAGATCCCCCCTCAATCTTCTAAATTCCAACGAGTATAAGCCTAGTTCATGAAGTCTTTCATCATATGAAAGTCCTACCATCCCAGGAATCAATCTGGTGAACCTTCTTTGTGCTCCCTCTATGGCAATGATGTCTTTCCTCAGATTAGGGGACCAAAACTGCACACAATACTCCAGGTGTGGTCTCACCAAGGCCTTGTACAACTGCAGTAGTACCTCCCTGCTCCTGTACTAGAATCCTCTTGCTATAAATGCCAGCATACCATTCGCCCCTTTCACCGCCTGCTGTACCTGCATGCCCACTTTCAATGACTGGTGTATAATGACACCCAGGTCTCGTTGCACCTCCCCTTTTCCTAATCGGCCACCATTCAGATAATAATCTGTTTTCCTGTTTTTGCCACCAAAGTGGATAACCTCACATTTATCCACATTAAATTGCATCTGCCATGAACTTGCCCACTCACCTAACCCATCCAAGTCACCCTGCATCCTCTTAGCATCCTTCTCACAGCTAACACTGCCACCCAGCTTCGTGTCATCCGCAAACTTGGAGATGCTGCATTTAATTCCCTCATCCAAGTCATTAATATATATATTGTAAACAACTGGGGTCCCAGCACTGAGCCTTGCGGTACCCAACTAGTCACTGCCTGCCATTCTGAAAAGGTTCCGTTTATTCCCACTCTTTGCTTCCTGTCTGCCAACCAACTCTCCATCCACATCAATACCTTACCCCCAATACCGTGTGCTTTAAGTTTGCACATTAATCTCCTGTGTGAGACCTTGCCAAAAGCCTTTTGAAAATATGACTGTCCTGGACTTATGAATCAGCTAAGCCATAGAATCAGAATTTGGTTTAATATCACCGACATCTGTCATGAACTTGTTGTTATGCAGCAGTAGATTGCAATATATAAAAATATAAACTGTAAATTACAGTAGGAGTGTGTATAAGTTAAATTAGTAGTTCAGTGGTGTTCAATGGATTCAATGTCCATTCAGAAATCAAGATGGCGGAGGGGAAGGAGCTGTTCCTGAATCCCTGAGTGTGTGTCCTTAGGCTTCTGTATCCCCTTCCTGATGGTAGCAATGAGAGCAAGGCATGGATAGGGTGATGGGGGTCCTTGACGATCGACACCGGCTTTAACGCCTAATGAAATATAGCCACTGTCGTGTCTCCTTTTGTAGCTCCATCGATCTGTTGGGTCCAGGATTGATCCTCAGAGATATTGACACCCAGGAACTTGAAATTGCTCACTCTCTCCACTTCTGATCCTTCTGTGAGGTCTGATGTGTGTTGCTGCATCTTACCCTTTCTGAAGTACACAATCAGTTTTTTGGTACTAATGAGGTTATGGTGGGAGAGTCCTAGGGCCAGCGGGGCACAGCCTCAGAATACAAGGGCATTCTTTTCGAAAAGAGAGGGGGGGAATTTCTTCAGCCAGAGGTAGTGAATCAGTAGAATTCATTGCCACAGGCGGATGGGAAGGCCAAATCATTGGGTATATTCAAAACTGAGGTTGATATAAGTTCTTGCTTCGTCAGGGTTTTCAAAGGTTAGAGGTGGAAGCCAGGAGAATGGGGTTGAAAGAGATAATGAAATTAGCCATGATGTAATTGTGGGAACAGAATAGATAGGCCAAATAGCCTAACTCTGCTTTTATGTCTTGTGGTCCAACAGATGGAAAATAAATTCTTCCAGCTAAAGTTATGCAGCATGATCTCTGCCATGCTCTATCTAACCTTGAAACCACCGGACACACAGCTCCCAGCAATCTGTCCCGAGGCCATTCCTAGTGCGCTCAGACATGTTTAATGGGCAGGAGGCAGGGATACGAAAGGGCATTATATTGCTGACGGGAGACTACGATAAGCAGGTTCACAACTTTGGTAAGGGGATCTCGCTTAACGTGTCCAAGTTTGTAGATAGTGGGCTTTGGGGAAGATGAGAGAGATGTCAAGGGAGTACAGGAAGGAACTGGATTTGGAATTGAAATTGGTTTATTATTGTCACATGTACTGAGAAAAGCTTGCCTTGCATACTGTTTGTACAGATCAGATCATTACACAGTGCTTTGAGGCAGAGCAAGGTAAATCAATAACAGAATGTAGAATAAAGTGTAACAGCGACAGAGAAGGGACAGTGCGTGTAGACCTCGAAGTACAAGATAACAGAGGGGTAGATTATGGGGCCAAGAGTCTACCTCCTGTTGCTAGGGAACCATTTAACACTTGTTTTAACAAGGTCGAGAGGCAGTCCTTGAGGGTATGTTATGTGCTTTCAGGGTGACAACGGAGAGGAGAGGGGATGAGAGAGTGAGGGTGTGAGGTGCTGAAAGGCATCAAGACTTCGAGAGAGGTGACGTGGTGATGACAGATTGAGGGGCTGAGGTGGTGACGGGAGATTGAGGGACTGAGGTGGTGGTGGGAGATCGAGGGACTGAGGTGGTGACGGGAGATCGGGGGGGGTGAGGTGGTGGTGGGAGATCCAGGATGTGAGGAGGTGACAGGAAATTGAGGGGGTGAGGAGTTGACGAGAAATTGAGAGGGTGAGCAAGTGATAGGAGATCGAGGGGGTGAGGAGGTGATAGGAGATCGAGGAGGTTGAGGTGGTGATGGGAGATCAAGTGGGTGAGGTGGTGACAGGAGATTGAGGGGGTAAGGATGTGACGGGAGATTGAGGGGGATGAGGTGGTAACGGGAGATTGAGTGGGGTGAGGTGGTGACGGGAGATCGAGGAGGTAAGGTGGTGCTGGGAGATCGAAGGGGTGAGGTGGTGACAAGAGTCCAACAGGGTGAGGGAGTAAGTTTTGACTGGATATCAGGGGGGTGGTGATGTGATGGATGACGAGAAATTGAAGGGTGAATGGGCGAAGGAGATTGGGGGAGTGAGGCGGTGACGTATTACAAGAGATCAGTTGAAGTGAGGTGACGCGAGATCGAGTGTTTGAGGAGGTGACGTGTGATGAGAGATCAAGGGCGTGAGGTAGTAATGTTTGACGGGATAACGAGTTGTGTTGAGAGTCTGAGAAGGTGAGGTGTGAGATTGTGAGGGAGTATGCCTCGGGGGGCTAAGGAAGGGAGGTTCAAGTGTTTGAGGTAGTGATCAAGGGAATGAAGAGTGAGGTTTGAAATGTTGAGATGGTGAGGTGCGAGAGAGGAGGTAGTGAGGTTTGAGGGAGTAGAGTGTGTGAGTTCTCTTCAATCTGCATTTTGTTTTGGGACAACTGGGTGATGGGGGAAACAAATCTGACGTCACATCCAGACAACCTGATGGACGTGCTCTGTATTAAACGAGACAGTCAGTTCGAATGAACAAGTGATGGGATATTTTAGACCATAACATCATAAGACATAGGAGTAGAATTAGGCCACTTCGCCCATCGGGTCTGCTCCGTCATTCGTGGCTAATCTTTTTCTCCTCCCTCCTCAACCCCATTTCCTGGCTTTCTCTCCATAACCTTTGATGTCATGTGCAATCAAGAACCTATCAATCTCTGCTTTAAATACACCCAACGACCTGGCCTCCACAGCTGTATGTGGCAACAAATTCCACAAATCCACCACCCTCTGGCTAAAGAAATTTCTCCGCATCTCTGTTTTGAAAGGATGCCCTTCTATCCCGAGGCAGTGCCCTCTTGTCCTAAATCATCCTACATCCTTTCCACATCTACTCTGTCTAGGCCTTTCAACATTCGAAAGGTTCCAATAAGATCCCCCCCCCCCTCTAAATTCCAGCGAGTACAGACACAGAGTCATCAAACGTTTCTTGTATGACAACCCTTTCATTCCCGGAATCATCCTTGTGAACCTCCTCTGGACCCTCTCCAATGCCAACACATCTTTTTCTGAGTTGAGAAGCCCAAAACCATACTCAATACTCAAGGTGAGGCCTCACCAGTGCCTTATAAAGCCTCAACATCATATCGCTGCTCTTGTATTCTAGACCTCTTGAAATGAATGCTAACATGGCATTTGCCTTCCTCACCACCGACTCAATCTGCAAGTTAACCTTCAGGGTGTTCTGCACAAAAAAGTGAATGAAAAATTTTCCTCAGGAAGGGATCAGAGAGTATGGCCAAGTGCAATAGGAATCAATGTGAAAGGTGAGGGGAGTAAAAGTATTGCTTTAAAAGGATTAGAAGTATTATATATGAATGCACGGAGTATAAGAAATAAAGTGGATCCAAATTAGATCCAAGTCCCTTTGCATCTCAGATTTTTGGATGTTCTCCCCATTTAGAAAACAGACTGCACATTTATTTCTACTACCAAAGTGCATGACCAAGCATTTTCCAACACTACATTTCATTTGCCACTTTCTTGCCCATTCTCCTAAACTGTCTGAGTCCTCTGCATCCTATCTGTTCCCTCAACACTACCTGCCCCTCCACCAAGCTTCATATCATCTGCAAACTTGGCAACAAAGCCATCTATTCCATCATCTATATCATTTATATACAGCATAGAAAGTAGTGATCCCAACACCGACCCCTGCAGAACACCACTAGTCACTGGCAGCCAACCAGGCAAGGATCCTTTTATTCCCACTCACTGCCTCCTACCAATCAGCAATTCTCTAACCATGTTCGTAACTTTCCTGTAATACCATGGGCCCTTAACTTGGTAAGCAGCCTCATGTGTGGCGTTTTGTCAAAGGCCTTCTGAAAGTCCAAATATACAACATCCACTGCATCCCCTTTATCTATTCTATTTGTAATCTCCTCAAAGAATTCCAACAGGTTCGTCAGGCAGGATTTTCCCTTAAGAAAACCATTCTGACTTAGTCCTGTCTTGTCCTGTGTTACCAAGTACTCTATCACCTCATCCTTAACAATTGACTCTAACATCTTCCCAACCTCTGAGGTCAGGCTAATTGGTCTATAATTTCCTTTCTGCTGCCTTCCTCCTTTTCAAAGGCATTTTATTAGCTCTAATGGAGCAAGGAGTTTGGGACCCATTAACAACAGGTAGGTTCATTAGTTTAAAGCATTGGCATTAGCCATTCATTACCTCAAGGTAATATTAATCCTCTTTACATTGCGTCCCTGTGTAGTATCGGCAGTCGGATAGACCCCGCACCCTCAAACCCTTCCTACCCCTTATCCCTCATCCCTTCATCCCCCTCATCCCCTCTCCCTTCATCCCTCATCCCCTCCTTCCTTCATCCCCATCATCCTCTCCCGCTCATACCTCATCCTCCTCATTCCCTCCCCCCTCATAGATAGATGCTTTATTGATTCCAAAGGAAATTACAGTGTCACAGTAGCATTACAAGTGCTCATATATAAATATTAGAAGAGAAGTATAAAAGAATAAAAAATAAGTTACCACAAACAGTCTAACTGAAAGGGGTTATCACTTCCCCGGCTATAGGTTGACTCATTATAGAGCCTAATGGTCAAGGGCAAGAATGACCTCATATCGTGCTCTTTGGAGCAGTGCAGTTATCTTAATCTATTATTAAAAGTGCTCTGCTGTTCAGCCAAGGCGGCGTGCAGAAGGTGAGAAACGTTGCCTAGAATTGCCAGGAATTTCCATAGGGTCCTTTGTTCTACTACGACCTCCAGAGTGTCCAGTTTGACTCCTATAACAGAACCAGCCTTTCTAATCAGTTTATTGAACCTGTTGGCATCACCCGTGTTGATGCCACTGTCGCAGCACACCACCAGATAGAAGGTTATACTGGTGTCAACAGACTGGTAGAACATGTAAAGGAGAGGCCAGTCTCTTCAGGAAGTAGAGATGACTGGCGCCTCTTATACACAGCCTCTGTGTTGGTGCTCCACTCAAGTCTGTCATCCAGGTGCACCCATAGGTATCTGTAGGTTCCCATCACATCCATGTCCTCACCATCAATAGTAACAGGGCAGTACAGCAGGCTTAGGCTTCCTAAAGTCCATCACCATCTCCTTTGTCTTACTGATGTTGAGCTGCAGATTATTCAGCTTGCACCATTTGACAAAGTCCTCCACCAGGGCTCTGTATTCATCCTCCTGTCCTCCCTTTATACACCCAACTATTGCTGAGTCATCAAAGAATTTCTGCAGATGACACGACTCAGCGTTGTACCGAAAGTCTAAGGTATACACGGTAAACAGGAAGGGAGCCAATACAGTCCCCTGAGGGGCCACAATGCCACTTACAGTTCTGAAGCCACACAAACTGTGGCCTGCCAGTCAGGTAGTCCATTACCCAGGATACAATGGAGGTGTCAACCTGCATTGAACAGAGTTTTTCCCCCAGCAATGAGGGCTGTATAGTATTAGAAGCACTGGAGAAATCAAAAAGCATGATCCAAATCAGTGCTGTCCTACTTATCCAAATGGGAGTAGGCTCTGTTCAGCAGGTAGATGACAGCATCGTTGACTCCAATGTGCTCATGGTAGGCAAACTGCAGGGGATCGAGGGTCGATCTGACCTGGGGTCGGAGGTGAGCCAGGACCAGCCTCCCAAGGGTCTTAATAATGTGTGAGGTCAGGGCCACTATACGGGAGTCATTCAAGACTTTTGGTTGTCCCTTCTTCGGCACTAGGCCACACATGGTGTTTTCCACACAGTGGAGACCCTTTCCAGGCTGGGACTCAGGTTGAAAACGCGCTGGAGGACACCGCACAGCTACTCAGCACACTCCTTCAGGATCATACCATCCGGTCCCAATGCTTTGCCATGTCTGTATCCCCAGAGCCCTTCTCACCTGCTCAGTAGTGAAGATGAGTCCATGATGAGTGGGGAGTTAGAGGAAGGTGAGGGCTGGGGGAGGTGAAGATTGGGATGTGGAGATGTGGATGGTAGGTACAGGGGAAGGATGGGGTGTAGACAGAGGTAGCCTGTGTTGTTCTTCCACGTGTTGAACTGGATGGGGGAGGAGGGAGGAGGGGAGTATTTAGTATTGAAGGAGCATTAGGTGCCTCAGCACCCGGGCTGGTGTGCTAAGGGGGTTGTGATCAGGAGTGCAATTGTCAGACCTATTGAAAAATTAGTTTAACTCATTAGCCCATTCATGGCTGCATTCCAAGGCTCTGCAGCTAGGCTGATTGAAACCAATGCCTGTCCACACCTCCTGTATGCTATGCTGCCTCAGCCCCTCATTCCTCATCCCCCTCATCCCATTCATCCCCTCATTCCTCTTCCCTCCTTGGCCCCTCATCCCACTCACACCTCATTCCTCATCCCCTTATCGCTCAAACCCTCATCCCTCACCCTCTCATCCCCCTCATCACCTCATCCCTCACTTCCTTATTCCCTCATCCCCTCATTCCCTCATCTCATTACCTCATCCTCATCACTCTCCTCCTTATTCCTTCAACCCCTGATTCCCTCATCTCTTATCCCCTCATCCCGCTCAACCCCCACCCCTTATTCCCTTCACCCTCATCCTCATTCTCTCATTCTCCCATCCCCTCATCCCTCACATCCCCCTCATCCTTACCTCCTTATTCCTTCAACCTCATTCCCTCATCTCTCATCCTCCTCATCCTCTCATCCCCTCACCACACACATCCCTCACCCCCTCATCCCTCATCCCCCTGACCCCTCATCCCACTCATCCCCTTATCCCACATTCCCTCATCCCTATATCCCTATTCCCCTTATTGCTCACCCCTCACCCCCTCATTCCCTTATCCCTCATCCCTCACCTCCTTATTCCCTCAACCTCTCATCCCCCATCCCTCTCATTCCCTCAGCCCCCTCATCCCCATATATCCCTCATACCCCTCATCCCCTATCCATCATCCCCTCATCCCTCACCTCCTTATTCCTTCAACCTCTCATTTCCTCATCTCCCATCCCCTCATCCCACTCAAACACTCATCCCTTATTCCCTCATCCCTCATCCCCTTAATTTCCTCATTTCCTCATCTCCCTCATCCCTCATCCCCTTATCACAGCACCCTCATCCCCAAATCCCTATTCTCCTCATCCCCTTATTCCTCACCCCTCATCCCTCACCTCCTTATTCCCTCAACCCATCATCCCTCATTCCCTTATACCCCTCATCCCCTCATCCCCCATCCCCTTATCCCCCATCCCCCTATCCCCCATCCCCCTCATTCCTCATTCCCTCAAAGCCCTCTTTCCCTTATACCCCTCATCCCTCATTCCCTCAACATCGTCATTCCCTTATACCCCTCATCCCTCATCCTGCTCATCCCCTTATCCCTCACCTCATTCCCTCAACCTCTCATTCCCTTATCCCTCATCCCTTATCCCCATTCCCTCAACCCCCTTATTCCTTCATTCCCTTCATCCCCTCATCTCCTCATTACCTCACTCTCATCCCCCTCATCCTCTCATCCCCCTCATTCCCCCATCCCACCCATCCTTCATCCCTGATCCCCCTTATCCCCTTATCCTTCATTCCCTCATCCCTCACCCACTCATCCCTTCATCCCTTTATCCCTCATCCATCACTTCCTCATTCCCTCAACCCCTCATTCCCTCATCCATCACCCCCTCATTACTTCATCCCTTTCATTCCATTAGTCCTCTCATCCCCTTATTCCCCTCATTTCCTCATCCCCCACATCCCTCATACCCTTATCCTCCTCATAACCTCATCCTCCTCATCACTCCCATCCCTCATCCCTTCGTCCCTCAACCCTCATCCCTCATCCCCTCATCCCTCATCTCATTAATTCACCCACTCATACCCCTCATACCCCTCACCCCCATCCCTCATCCCTCACCCATCATCCCCAATCCACCTTATCCCCTCAACCCTCACTTTCTCACTCTCTCAACCCCTCATTCACTCATCCCCCTCTTCCCTCATCCCCTCAACCCCTTATCCATCACAGCCCTCAGTCCCTCATCCTTCATCTCATTACCTCAACCCCCTCATCCCTCATCTCCTCATTCCCTCAACCCCTCATACCCCATCCCTCATCTCATTACCTCACTCCATCATACCCCTGATCCCCCTCACCTCCGTCATCCCTCACCCCTCATCCACTTTATTCCCTAATCTCATTATCTCACTCCCTCATCCCCATCCTGTCATACCTCTCATCCCTTCATCCCTATCCTCTCATCCCTCATCTCCATATCCCCTCATCCCCTCCTCCCTCTCATCTCCTCAACTCCTCATCCCCTCACCCCCTCATTCCCTCACTCCCTCAATGACTCACACCCTTCTCATCCTCTCATTCCCCCGTCCTACATGCTGAGCCTGTGACCGGCTTGGTGTCTACGCCAGCGCTTCCCTCACAGACTTGGCGTCCTTTGATAGGCCTCGTCCTCTCCACACTGCCCAGGTCCTTGGCTTGAGAGCAGCCTCTGTCCCTGAGTTCCAGTAACTCATCCCTGGCACTGAGTGTTCCTTTCATCTGCCCACTCACATTTGAGGATTGAGGGAGAGGAATTTACATATTACTCACCCTGGGATGTTTACCTTTTCGCAGGCTCACCAATGCCTCACTGATTACCTTTGGTAATTCAGTCTAAAACCTACTCAGTCCCCACTTTATTACGTACCTTTTTTACCTAATAAAGTGATCACTGAGTATATGATTGTGGTCTTCTGCTGATGTAGCCCCTCCAGTTGAAGGTTTGTGCATTCAGAGATGGTCTTCTGCACACCACTGTGGTAACATGTGGTTATTTCAGTTACTGTCACCTTTCTGTCAGCTTGAACCAGTCTGGCCATTCTCCTCTGACCTCTCTCATTAACAAGATGTTTTCACCCACAGAACTGCCACTCACTGGATTTTTTTTTGTATTTCGCCCTATTGTCTGTAAACTCTAGAGACTGTTGTGTGTGGAAATCCCAGGAGATCAGCAGTTGCTGATATACTCAGACCTCCCCGTCTGGCACCAACAATCATGGTCAAAGGCACTTAGATCAATCACATTGACCATGAACCTCTTGCCCATAGCTGTATGCTTTTGTGCATGGTGCTGCTGCCACATAACTGGCTGATTAGATATTTGCAATAGCAAGCAGACATACAGGTGTACCTAATAAAGTGGCCACTGAGTGTGTGTCCAATCAGTAAATCCTCATGTAGCAAATGGGAATCTATTACTACTACGAGGGGTGATTGATAAGTTCGTGGCCTAAGATAGAAGGAGTCAATTTTAGAAAACCTAGCACATTTATTTTTCAACATAGTCCGCTCCTACATTTACACACTTAGTCCAGTGGTCGTGGAGCATACGGATCCCTTCTTTGTTGAAGTTGGAGTCTTGGACCTCCATGAAGTGGGCCGCAGCAGAGGTGATTGATAGGTTCGTGGCCTAAGGTAGAAGGAGATGAGTTATACAGCTCTCGTTACATGCACGTGCAGTTCAACTCTCTGAGTGATTATTCAGAAAGTTTGAAGTTAATAACTCTTCTCCTTCTACCATAGGCCACGAACATATCAATCACCCCTGCTGTGGACCACTTTCAAGGTCCAAGACGCCAACTTTTATAAAGAAGGGATCTGTATGCTCCACGACCGCTGGACTAAGTGTGTAAATGTAGGAAGGGACTACGTTGAAAAATAAATGTGCTAAGTTTTCTAAGATTGACTCCTTCTACCTTAGGCCACAAACTTATCAGTCACCCCTCGTATATTCCGACCTGATCTCCCACTCATCGTCATTTGAGAGACACTTGCCACACCTAATAACTCTTTGGAATTTAGCCGACTCCACAGTCTGTGCGGAGAGAAATCCCTGGAATTCTGGATATTCCAGAGGAGCTGGCTCCCAGCCAATGGTGCAGGCAGTGAGGTCCCAGCAAAGGGAAGGTATGGGTTAAGTAGACTTAAAATCTGAATTGGAATCGGTTTTAATATCACTGGAATATGTCGTGAAATTTGTTGTTTTACGGCAGAAGTACAGTACAAGAGATAGGAGCAGAATTCGGCCATTTGATCCATTGAGTCTGTTCTACCATTTTATCATGGCTGATCCATTTTCCCTCTCAGCCCCAATCTCCTGCCTTCTCCCTGTATCCCTTCATGCCCTGACCATTCAAGAATCTGTCAACCTCTGCCTTAAATATACCCAGTGACTTGGCCTCCACAGCCGCCTGTGGCAACAACTTGCCCAAATTCACCACTCTCTGGCTAAAGAAATTTCTCCTCATCTCCATTCTAAAAGGACAGCCCTCTATTCTGGGGCTGTGTCCACTGTCTTAGGCACTCCCACCATTGGAAACATCCTCTCCACATCCACTTTACTGAGACCCTTCAAAATAATAATAAAAACTGTAAGTTACAATAAAAAATATGTACAGTAGATTCCAGCTAATTGGGCCATTGGATAATCGGAGCAACCGCTTATTTGGGGCAACTCTTATAGCTCAGAAACAAATTGAGAAAATAGCTATGATTTCTTTGGTTATTTGGGACACTATGCTTCTTAATTGGCACAGGAGACTGCTGCCGAACAGTTTCTAATTAGAGTCAGTTGTGTGCCCTTGTGTGGCCGTTAGACACTACTGCATGCTTAGAGAGAGTAAACAATCACTCATGTATCTTTGTGTTCAAAAAGCAGTGATTTTTTGTCACTGATAGTTGGTGAGAAATAAGCAGTAAGACAATTCAGAACTGTTTTGCTCACCATGGTGTCAAGCACGGAGGCCTGGAATTGCCGGAGAACACCAGGAGTGAAAATGAGATGATTTCAATACTTCTGCAAATTAGGAGCTATGAAGAATTTGAAAATACCGACAAACATCCTGAACGTTACAATGAAAATAAAGATTTGAACGGTCGAAATTATTGTATGAAGTCAGTCAATTATCTACATGAGGTGTCTGAGCGATTTTGTTCATTTACAGTCAATCAACAGAACACAGCAGTGTACACTGGATGAATTCCATCATCGATAACTATTAGGGAATAATACAGTTTTATAGTATTGTATTAGCATTGATGGTGTTCTAATTTGTTCGGTATTTCAGTTAAATACATAATTTGTTACTCAGTTAAATGGTAGTTTGTCTTCTTTATACCTTTCTAACTATTTCCATAAAACTTTGGCTAATTGGAGCAGCTATTTAATTGTGGATTCCGGTTAATTGCAAACATCAGGAACAGTATATCTTAGCCCAATTAAGCAGAAGACACATCAGACTGAAAGCATGTACCCCCAGGCTGAAGGACAGTATCTATCCCAGTTGTCAGAACCTTCAATGGAACTCTTGTACAATGAGGTGGACTTCTGGCCTCACAAAACACCTCGTTCTGATCATGCACCTTATTGCTTTCAAATATCTTTTTTTTTAATTTTATTTTTATTTGGATAAGGAATTCACAAATATCATGTACTTTTTTCACACATATAACCTTTTCCATTATCAAAGTATGGATGCAATACACAACTCTGAGATATGTCTTCTTGCAGACAGCCACAGAACAAAGGATTACCATGGAATCCATTCAGAGAAAAATATCAAACCTCCAACACACAGAAAAATCAAATCACGCAAATGGCAAAAAAAGAGCAAGAAACACAGAACATAAAACATCAAACCACAAATCATCCGACCAGTCCAGGCATATTCAGTTCTGCTCAGTCTAGCACTGTGCCATTCATTGACTACAGGCCACAGAACCAGTCTGCCCTGAACAAAATTACATAAAACAGCAACAGAATAGAGCAACCAGAAACCAGAAGTACATCATAACATGAACTACAGTCCAATTCACAAACTCCATTGATTAAACCTTGTCCAAGACCTAAGACTTCCTCCAGCAGCGTCTAGTGATGAAAAGAGAGAGACCAATCAAGTAGGCACTTTCCTCTGGGAGCAGCGGCGAGCCACTGGCAGACGGCGCTGAACACCCACTTGGCTTTCCCTCTTGCCTCGACAATTTCAAATCTTCCTTAACATTTCAATCAGCAAAAAATGAGTTGATCATGGCTTTGTGCCCTGCCCCCAGGCTAAGCACTTCACACAAAACCTGTCGAACACTCAGAGACGGCAAAGTGTCAAATCGCTCAATCAGCCCGAAAATACACCATCAAAGTGTAGATCACAGTAGCAGAATCACATTTGAAAGGAAAGAAGTAAAACAAGTAGCGTCGTGGACCATCTGAAGGACATCGCCATTAGTCGCATTGCTTGCTGGCGCCATCTTTCCTCCTTCCAAGGATCAACTTTATTCACCGTATACATTTACACGTATCAGGAATTTGAAGGCCTCAGTGTACACAGCCAAGGCTAGAAGATGTCACAGGCCAAAAGTTGTGACTACTGAACCAAAGTTTTATTGAAAGAATTGTAGCCAAACACCTGGTACTTTGGGATCATGAGAGCTCACCTGAGATGCAGGTGGAGTCTCCAGGTTATTATTGATTTGATATTATTATTGTTAATTATAGCCACACACCACCGTTCACATAGGGCAGATCATTATGCAGAGCATTGTGGTAGAACAAGGTAAAACAATAACAGAATGGAAAAGAAAGTGTAACAGCTACAGAGAAAGTGCAGTACAGGTAGACAATAAGGTGCAAGATCATTATGAGATAGATTGTGAGGTCAAGGGCCTATCTTGTCAGACAAGAGGTTTATTCAAATCTGATGACAACAGACAAGAAGCTGTCCTTGAGCTTAGAAGAATGGGCTTTCAAGCTTTTGTATCTTCTGCCCAAAGGAAGAGGGAAGAAGGGACAATATCTGGGTCTAACCTGGAGCATCTCCCAGGGGTGATTGATAAGTTCGTGGCCTAAGGTAGAAGAAGATGAGTTATACAGCTCTCGTTACATGCACATGCAGTTCAACTCTTTGAGTAATTATGCAGAAAGTTTGAAGTTAATAACTCATCTCCTTCTACCTTAGGCCACGAGCTTATCAATCACCCCTGCTGTGGACCGCTTTCTGGAGGTCCAAGACGCCGACTTCTACAAAGGAGGGATCTGTATGCTCCACGACCGCTAGACTAAGTGTGTAAATGTAGGAGGGGACTATGTTGAAAAATAAATGTGCTAGGTTTTCTAAAATCAACTCTTTCTACCTTAGGCCACAAACTTATCAATCACCCCTCATACAACAGTGTACTCTAAGCGGATCTCAGGTCTATCCTGAAGTACCTTTAACAGAGAAGTCTCCAGAGCTGATATGCCTGAATATTTTATGCACACTGTGTCTTCAGGCATTTTGATGGGCCACTCGTCAAAGTTCAAAGTAAATTTTATTCATTCAGGTGCCTTGCCATTTGGTGTGGGCAAACATGTCTCTCCATCCATCACGGTCCCTGACCCTCCGAATTGTCTTTGTTGCCTCCCCTGTTTCTAACCATGATGTTATTCATTTTCACTCTCTGTCTGCCTCTGCAAATCAACTACGGTCTCAGCTCAAAGATGTGAATGGATTCTTCACCGAAAGAATCTCATCTGGTCGAGGATCTCATGCGCCACAGGTGAACCTTGACCGTAATCCAGCAACTGTTGGCAGATTAAAAGCAAGAAAAATCAGGCTAGCAACCTGGAATGTAAGAACCCTTAACCAACCTGGTAAACTAGACAACATCAAACAGGAAACACACATCAAAGTTGCTGGTGAATGCAGCAGGCCAGGCAAAACAAGCTCAGAGGGACATACCATCATTTACTCAGGAGGAGAAATACATGAAAAAGGTGTTAGAATTATGTTAGATGAAGAACATGCAAAATCAATAAAAGGCTATTGGACAATATCAGATCGAATGTTACTTGTGAAACTACATGCAAAACCTTTGGATATGAACATTGTTCAAGTTTATGCCCCAGCAGCAGACAGCAGTGAAGAAAGCATCGATCAATTTTACAACGAACTAGAAACAGCATTAAGACAATGTAAAAGCCTAGAAAATACCATTATTCAAGGTGACTTCAATGCAAAGGTAGGCAAGACCAGGGATGAGGACAATATTGGGCATTACGGCATAGGTGAGAGAAATGAGAGAGGTGAACGACTAGCTACATGGGTGACAGAAAAAGATTATATAATTGGTAATGCCGTCTTCAAGCAACACCCAAGAAAACTATGGACATAGAGGAGCCCAGGGGATAACAGCAGAAACCGGATTGATTACGTGCTTATAAGGAGAAGGTATAGAAATGCTCTGAAATCATGCAAAACATATCCTGGTGCAAACTGCGACAGTGATAACTTACCAATAATCAGCATGATGTACCTGCCACTCAGAAAGCTTAAAAGACCAAGAGGAGAGCCAAAGTTGAATTTGGAACTTTTGAGAAAAAAGCAATGACATCAAAAATGAATTCCAAATAACAGTGAAGAACAAATTCGAGGCTCTACAAAACATCACTATTATAGAACAGCAATGGGAAAACCTCAGAGACAGCATGACATGAGCAGCACAAGAGGTGATTCCCAAACAAAAGAAAAAAGCTAAAAAGAAATGGGTGACAGAAGAAATTCTGAATCTTATGGAACAAAGAAGAACATGTAAGGAAAACGAAAAAGCCTATGTATCCTTGCATGCACAGGTAATAACCAAGTGCAAGGAAACAGAAGAAAGTGGCTTAAGGACAAATGTGAGTTAATAGAACAATTGCAGAAGACCAACAACAGCAAACATATGCATGATGAGATCTAAGAGGTCACAAATTGGAAGAAAAGCCGGGCAACAACAGGATGTATAAAAGCAAAAGACGGATCTACAATTATTGAAAAAGGAAAAATAATGCAAAGATGGTCAGAATACATCAAAGACCGAGAGGACAACTTTGATATTGGCAACAACAACGAGGGCCCAGCAATATTGAAAGAAGTGGAACATGCTATGAAGAAAATGCGAAAGGGGGAATCATCAGGACCAGATAACATTCTGGTTGAACTGTATGAAGCGCTAGACGATTTTGGTGTAGAGAAATTAACAATCTTACTGAATAGAATGTACAACAGTGGCAAAGTACCAGAAGACCTTTTAGATTAGATTAGATTCAACTTTATTGTCATTGTGCTGAGTACAGATACAAAGCCAATGAAATGCAGTTAGCATCTAACCAGAAATGCAAAGAATAGTGTTATTTACAAAATAACTGTGAATAAAAAGTAAGTGCTACAGCACACAAATATAAAAGTACTGAGACAGGACAATATGGATGCAATACTGCTTAGCGCTGTGATGTGAGTTCCAGCGGGGTCACAGCCTCAGGAAGGAAGCTCTTCCTGAACCTACTGGTGCGGGAGCGGAGGCTCCTGTAGCGCCTACCGGATGGGAGGAGAGTAAAAAGTCCATGGTTGGGGTAAGATGCATCCTTGATAATGTGTTTTGCCCTGCCCAGGCAGCGTTTATGGTAGATGTTCTCAGTGGTGGGCGATTGGGTGCTGATAATCCGTTGGGCAGTTTCTACCACACGCTGGAGTGCTTTGTGGTCTGATACGGGACAATTGCCATACCACACTGAGATGCAGTTGGTGAGTATGCTCTCAATGGTACAGCGGTAAAAGTCTGTCAGTATCCTGGGACAGAGGTGACCTTCCTTGATGCTCTGCAGGAAATAAAGGCACTGTTGCGCCTTTTTGATCAGGATGGAGGAGTTCAGGGACCAGGTGAGATCCTTGGAAATGTGGACACCAAGGAATTTGAAGCTTGTTACACGCTCCACTACAGCTCCGTTGATGTAGATGGGGATGTGAATGTGGCTCCTAGCATGCCTGAAGTCCACAATGATCTCATTGGTCTTCTGGGTGTTAAGGACCAGGTTATTGTTGGCACACCATGCCGCCAGGTGCTGGACCTCATCCATGTAGGTCGTCTCGTCGTCCCTCCTGATCAGGCCAACTACTGTGGTGTCGTCTGCGAACTTGGTTATGGAGTTAGAACCATGTACAGGAACGCAGTCATAGGTGAAAAGGGAGTACAGAAGAGGGCTCAGCACACAGCCTTGAGGCACGCCGGTGTTCAGGGTGAGAGTGGAGGAGGAGAGGTTGTCTAACTTAACTGATTGGGTCTGTTAGTCAGAAAGTCCAAGGTCCAATTGCAGAGGGATAAGCTGATACCAGGCTGGTGAAGTTTGGTGATCAGCTTGGAGGGGATCACAGTATTGAATGCTGAACTAAAGTCAATGAACAGCATTCTGACGTAAGAGTTGGGGCTGTCCAGGTGGGTCAGGGCAGAGTGAAGTGTCGTAGAGATGGCATCCTGTTGACCTGTTGGTGCGATAGGCAAATTGATGGGGGTCCAGGGTAGTGGGCAGACAGGATTTCAGATGTGATAGAACCAGTCTCGCAAAGCACTTTGCGATGATGGTGGTGAGTGCTACTGGGCGGAAGTCATTCAGGCTCGTGGCAGTGGAGTGCTTCGGCACTGGCACGATGGTGGCGATCTTGAAGCTTGTGGGGACAACTGCCTGGGCCAAAGACAGTATTCATTGCACTGCCAATGAAACCAGGTGCAACAGGGTGTGGACAACATGGAACAATTAATATAATGAGCCACCTCACAAAAATTCTAGTTAGAATCATCATGCTCAGAATAAGAAACAAAATTAAACCAGAGGTCAGTGAAGAACAATGCGGCTTTGTTGAATGCAAGGGAACAGCAAACACCACTTATATTCCCAGGAATATTATCAAAAGGTCAATAGAAGTACAACAAGACTTGTGTTTCATTGACTACACAAAAGCCTTTGACACAGTGAAACACCAAGTCATCATGAAAATGCTTAATTAATATCAACGGAAAAGATATAAGAATAATCAGGAATCTCTACTGGCAACAAAGTGCAGCCATATGGATAGACAATGCGATTGGTGAATATCAACCAATAAAGTGAGGAGTCAGACAGGGTTGTGTTCTATCACCAGACCTGCTCTCCCTGTACAGTGAAAACATCATGAGAACCATACAAGACCTACCTGGAATAAGTATAGGAGGATACAATATCAACAACCTCTGCTATGCGGATGATTCAGTACTGATAGCAAACAGCGAAATAAATTTACAGAAACCAGTATCTGCCATCAACACAGAGAGCGAAAGACTTGGCCTAACCTTAAACAAAAAGAAAACTGAAGTAATGGTAATATCAAAGAAACCTGATATCCCAAACTGCAGGATTGTATTGGGAAATAAAATCCTGAAACAAGTTCACAACTCAAGTACCTTGGATCATGGGTAACATCTGATGGCAAATGTGAAACAGATATAAAAGGAGGAATAGCAATGGCAAGAACAGCATTCACAGAAATGAGAAACATCCTAACGAACAAGAAAATAAGAATTGATATCCGCCTTAGAACTCTCAGCTGCTACATTCTTCCTGTGTTGATGTGTGGCTGCGAGTCATGGACCATCACAAATGCAATGGGAAAAAGAATCAATGCAACAGAGATGTGGTTCCTCAGAAGAATGCTATGCATATCATATACGGGCAGGATAACCAACGGAGAAGTTCTACAGAGAACGAAAACAAAACGTACATTACTTAAAAAAAAATCAGAAAACAGCAACCAAAATTCTTTGGATACATCATGCGGAGAGACATTAGAACATTTAGTTATGACTGGAAATTTTATTGTCAAAGTATATTTATGTCATCATATAGAAACCTGAGATCCATTTTCATGTGGGCATACACAAATCTGTAGAATAATAACCATAATTGAATCAGTGAAAAACCAGACCAACTTTGGTGTTCAACCAGAGTGGAGAAGCCAACAAAATAGGAAAATATAAATATAAATAAATAGCAATAAATATCGAGAATAAGAGATGAAGAGACCTTCAGATTGAGTCCATTGGTTATGGGAACGTTTCAATGATTGGCAAGTGAAGTTGAATGAAGTTATCTCCTTTGGTTCAAGAGCCTGATGGTTCAAGGGTAGTAACTGTTCTTGAACCTGGTGGTGTGAGTCCTGAGGCTCTTGTACCTTCTTCCTGACGGTGGCAGCGAGAAGAGAGCATGACCTGGGTGGTGGGGGTCTCAGATGGATGCTGCTTTCTTGCGACAGTTGGGAGGGCGTTACCTGTGATGTACTGGGCCAATTCCATTACTTTTTGTAGGATTTTCTGTTCAAGAGCATTGGTGGTTCCATACCAGGCAGTGATGCAGCCAGTCTATATACTCTCCGCTACCCCTTTATAGAAGTTTCTCAAAGTTTTAGATGTCATGCCGAATCTCTACAAACTCCTAAGGTAGTAGAAGCGCAGCCTGCCCTGCATTCTTAGTAATTCCATTCCTATGGCCTGAATGGCGCATCCCTTTAGCAAGAACATCCCTAATTCTACCAACTGCTGGATACACCTCACTCCTGTTCTGCTTGCAGCACCAGCCTGCATCTCTGTCCTTGGGTGCATCCTGTCACCTTCAAAGGATAAAAATATCTGTGCCAAACCCCAGGAACACTCTCATAATTCTCCAGCAATCCTGCTGATGGCTTCAGCCCAAAGTCTCCAGCGCATTAACCTCATGAGCCACCTGGTTTAAAAGCTCCTTGTTTTATGGATGGCAGCATCAAACCTGAGCCAATGGAAGTCGAGCAAATCAATGGTAAATGTGCCCGGAGGGAGCCAGTATCCAATTATAGAGAGGTCATGTCAAAGCAGAGGGAGGTGGAAGTATGTTTACCTGCACATTCTATTTTAACGTGGTGTTTAATTCAGTGGGAGACGTGGCCATAAACCAGGGAGATTTAAACAGTCTTAAAACTATCCCTGGAACCTAGCTTTATTACAAGGTTGTTGGAGTCTGTAGCAGCTCACTTAAGCAGAAAATACATTGCATTCACTGTTCGGAGACTTGGTTAAAATAGAGTCACAGAAAAGTACAGCACAGAAATGGGCCCTTCAGCCCATCTAGTCTGTGCCGAACCATTTAAACTGCCTACTGCCATTGTCCTGCAACTGGGACCATAGCCCTCCATACCCCTACCATCCATTGCCTATCCGAAGCTCTTAAACCTTGAAATCGAGCTCACATCCACCACTTGCACTCTCAACACACATAAAAGTTGTTGGTGAACGCAGCAGGCCAGGCAGCATCTCTAGGAAGAGGTGCAGTCGATGTTTCAGGCCAAGACCCTTTGTCAGTCTTGACGAAGGGTCTCGGCCTGAAACGTCAACTGCATCTCTTCCTAGAGATGCTGCCTGGCCTGCTGCGTTCACCAGCAACTTTTATGTGTGTTGCTTGAATTTCCAGCATCTGCAGATTTCCGGTTACTTGCGCTGTCAGCTCGTTTCACAGTCTGATTGAAGAAGTTTCCCCTCATGTTCCCCTTAATCTTTTCGCTTTTCACCTTTTCTTCCTTGGTTTCACGGCTACTTGGAGAAGAAGAATTTCTGAGTTGTATACTTTGAAAATAAACAAGCCTTTGAAGTTTGGGCCTTTGACCTATGACCTCAAGTTGTAGTTCCAGCCAACCTCAGTGGGGAAAAAGCCTGCTTGCATTTACCCTATCTAACCCCTCATCATTTTGTATACCTCTATCAAATCCCCTCCCAGAATCTTCCCTCTTCAGCTTTGTAATCTGCCCTGGATCTCAGTGCAGTCTGAGGAAAGCACTGTGACGTAAGGGCTGTGTGGGGGATTGAACAAAGAACATCCGAGAGCCATCCTCCTGTTGTCCAGCTGAAAAATCACTGGTAGTCTATAACAGGCTGTCATTACATTGTCGGTTTTAATTGCCTCCCTTTGGCAGTATTACAAAGGGTGACTCTTGAATGAGAGATGCACGTGGTCTCCCAGGGCAATGTTAGCATTCAACTGTAAAATCTAACCAGCAGCCAGGAAAATGGTGCAGGAAAGCCCCACCAGTCATCGACATGCTGCCATAGCCTGGTCTCTCCTCTGTCTGATGAAACGCTCCCTGACTTCCAAGCAGTAATAAAATACTACCAAATATTGAAAGGCCTACATGGAGTGGTTGGTGAGGAGATGTTTCCTATGGTAGGGGAGTCCCGGACCAGAGGGCACGGCCCCAGAACAGAGGGATGCCACTTTAGAACAGAGACGAGGAATTTCTTTAACAAGAAGGTGGCAAATCTGTGGAATTCATTGCTACGGACGGCTGTGAAAGCCAAGCTGTTGAGTATATTTGAAACAGAGGTTGTTAGTTGTCAAAGGTTACAGGAAGACGGCAGGAGAATGGAGCTGAGAGAGATAATAAATCAACCATGATAAAATGGCAGGGCAGACTCGATAGGCTGAACAGCCTAATTCTGCTTCTATGTCTTATGGTGTGAACCCTATCGTCCTGGAAATGTAAAAGTACCTAAGTGGAATCAGGAAATGGTCCTGGAAATGTAGAAGTACCCAAATGGAATCAGGAGTAGGCCAATCAAACATGCTCTGTTATTCATAATCACAATGGCCGGTCACCATTCAGTGTGCTGTGGCAGCTGTCTACCCACAGCCCTCAATCCTAGTGACCTTAAGTACAACTTTTCTAATGGAGAAACAGAAGACTGCAGAAGTAGGACTCTGAGGTGCTGGAGGAACTCAGAAGACGAGGAGATGGCTACTTACCCTACTGGGGTTCTCCAGAACACAGCAGTGCTAGAGGAACTCAGCTGGCCAAGGAGTTGGCTACCTACCTCACTGAAGGCCTCCAAGACTCTGAGGCAATAGAGAAACACAGCATGTCGAGGAGATAGCTACCTAGCTCGCTCAGGTCCACTAAGATTTTGAGGTGCTAGAGGACCACAGGTTGAGGAGATGGTTTCCTGGGACACTTAGATCCTCTAGGACTCTGATGTGCTAGAGGAACTCAGCAGGTTGAAAAGAAGGCTTCCAACCCAATATGGTTCTCCAGATTTTGAGGTACTAGAGGAACTCAGCAGGTCGAGGAGCTGGCTATCTAGCTCACAGAGCTTCCCCAGGACCATGAAGAGCTAGAAAAACTCAGCAGGTCAAGGAGATGGCTACCTAGCCCAGTGATGTCCTTCAACATCTCCTTTGACTTGTTTCCAGTGGCAGAGAATTCTACTGGTTTACTCTCATAGAAACATAGAAAATAGGTGCAGGAGTAGGCCATTCAGTCCTTCGAGCCTGCACCGCCATTCAGTACGATCATGGCTGATAATCCAACTCAGAACCCTGCCCCAGCCTTCTCTCCATACCCCCTGATCCCTTTAGCCACAAGGGCCATATCTAATTCCCTCTTAAATATAGCCAATGAACTGGCCTCAACTGTTTCCTGTGGCAGAGAATTCCACAGATTCACCACTCTCTGTGTGAAGAAGTTTTTCCTCATCTCGGTCCTAAACGGCTTCCCCTTTATCCTCAAAATGTGACCCCTGGTTGTGGACTTCCCCAACATCGGGAACAATCTTCCTGCATCTAGCCTGTCCAATCCCTTTAGAATTTTATATGTTTCAATCACGTCCCCCCTCAATCTTCTAAGTTCCAGAGAGTACAAGCCTAGTGGATCCAGTCTGTCATCATATGAAAGTGCTGCCATCCCAGGAATCAATCTGGTGAACCTTCTTTGTACTCCCTCTATGGCAAGAATGTCTTTCCTCAGATTAGGGGACCAAAACTGTACACAATATTCCAGGTGTGGTCTCACCAAGGCCTTGTACAACTGCAGTAGTACCTCCCTGCTCCTGTACTCAAATCCTCTTGCTATAAATGCTCTCTCTCTTTCTCTCTCATTAAATATAGGAGCAGAATTAGGTAATTCAACCCATTGAGTCTGCTCCACCATTTGATTATGGCTGATTTATTTTCCTTCTCAGCCCTATTCTCATGTCCTCTCCCCATAACTTTTAGCACCTTGACTAATCAAGAACCTATTAGTCTCTACTTTAAGTATACTTAATGAAGTGGCCTTTACAGTTCCACAGATTCACCAATGTCCAGCTAAAGTAATTCCTCCTTATTTCTGATCTAAAGGATGCCCTTGTATTCTGAGGCTGTGCTGGTCTTAGACTCTCCCACTAATAGAGACATCCTTTCCACGTCCGCTCTGTCTACACCTCTGTGAGCCATTATTAGAGACAGTTTCTCAGCGTTGTGCGCAGACTCTGTTATTTGCACAGTACTGTCTCATCTACAGAGTCAGAGCTGTACTGAGTCTGTGAAAAACGGTTCCTCTGCATTCAAAAACCACTTGAAACATCTCCTCACATTAATGGTGACTGCTCAGATGTGGCATCCCCTCTGATGCTGTCATAAGGGACTGATGGAAGCGGACCCAAATGCAAGACAGAGACACTGAAGTACTAGGAACTGGACTATGTTTATTAAGAATGCTAGGGAAGCCAAGGAACAAGGACAAAATGATAACACGAAGGTAGACATTGAGTGACAAACCGGAAAATCTGGACTTGGACTTGGGACTTGAACTTGACAGGGAACTCAGGTGATGACTCAGGACTCGGGTCTTGGCTGGGACTCGGTACCTGGGTCTAGACTTGGCTCTTGACTAGAACTAGGACTTGGCTTGGACTGGACTCGGACTTGGACTTGGAACTTGACTCTCGACTTGGACTTGGAACTTGGCTCTCGACTTGGACTTGGAACTTGACTCTCAACTTGGACTTGGAACTTGACTCAGACTTGGATTTGGAAATTGACTCTCAACTTGGTCTTGCGACTTGATTCGGCTTGGCTTGGACTTGACTCGGATTTGGCCTTGGAACCCAGCATGCACCCCATGACAGGTTAAAGAGCCAGCAGAAATGGAAAACAGCCAGAGTCTGGTATTAGTGTTAACATAAGCTATTTTTATTACTAGCTACGTAATACAGTCATATATAACCGGATAAATCAAACATGCTAACAGTGTTACGTGTATATATATGTGCAAATATAACTCCCAAACTATTGAGCTTGGGGGACACAAGGCTTAGAGTCTTGAGATGGTAAAGTATGAAAGTTCAATTCATCCACAGAATAGGTGATGAGAGAGAAATATTTGTAATCCAGGGTGAATGCCGAGAGAAGGCAATTACGTCGATATTCCACAGATTCCATGACAGCAGTACAAAATAACAATAGTAGTAGGTTTTATCTCCGAAGTTGTTCTACTCCATACACAAAGTATCACCAACAGTGATCTTCAACGAATACCCTTTCAACACAAGTGGTACCACACCTGAATTCAGCTACGGGTCATTCCCAAGTGGTGGCCATAGGATACTCAAACAGAATCCGCATATGGATTATCACCAACAGTAGCTTATCAATAAGGGGACCCTCTGCAAGGGAACCAACCCCAAACACACAATGTGATAGTCACTTATCCAGTTCCACGACATATGAAATAACTCCAACAGTGATTTACCACAGGGGTGCCTTTCTTCAGTGAACTACCACACCCAAACAAGGGTAACACACAAATGGCATCCACAAAGGTACTCCCCTCACCAGAGAACCCACTCCTGTGAATTAACTACATGACAATCACACCTTCGTATTTGAATGGAACTCAAACTCACCCTTATGAGCTATTTAGAGAGAGAGAGAGTCCAAACAGTGACCTCTTTGTCACTAGGTTTCTTCTGTTTCAAGCCTTTCTCTCCCCTCTCCTCTTCCTTTAAAGTCACTGAATGTGACCACAACAAGGGGACCATTTTCTGTGGAGAGGTTATCAACCCAGGCAAGGGTTGACACACTGATAATTCTCCACCGGTCACACCTTTTCCACACTGTGAGAGCCACTGATTGATCCTCCTGATCAATCCTCCAAAAACCCACCATTCTGTGGGCACAACAAAGCTCATCCAGTGTCCAAAATCATGTGTCTGTCAGTCTATCAGCTGACCTTCTAGTTATCTCACCATGCTGAACACCAGCTATCCATCATGTAGCTCCTCCATTCTCTTTCTGTAAGAACACAGAAGCTGGCAGTGTCCTTGCAAAAGTGTAAACATGCTGCAGAGAAACCAGAACACCATCTCCAAGCAGTCATCACCTCTCTCTCTCTTTTAATTACAAGGTGTCTGTGTTGGACACCTCTCTATCTCTTTGTCTTAAAAGCATAGTTCATAGGGATAATTCAGGATCCTGTCACGAACTTGACTCTCGACTTGGACTTGGAACTTGACTCTTGACTTGGACTAGGCTCAGACTTGACTAAGGAACAGGACACAGAACACAGAGCCGGGACTCCTCCTTGGACACAGGATATAGAACTGGAACTCTTCTTATACCCAGGACTCAGAACACTGAGACCGTACCCCCCTCAGGGTAGCAGCAAACGGCTGGACCTACCCTGTGGAGGAGAGAACATGGAGAGACAAAACCACACAACGATAGTCTGTTCTTTATCTTGACATGAATAGGCTCCAAGTAGCGGCGATCCCTCAACGCGGCCCAGGAACTACAGACAGCGGCTCAAGTCGCTCTCCGGCGGGTTAACTTGACGGGGATTTTGATGAGGTTATTGACAAGGACAGTCCAGCAAGGAATCACCGGACCCCAGAGCTATTTATGTTGCCAGCCCGAAACGAGAATCAGGTGCCTCGATTAAGGCACCCAACGGAACAAGGGAAAAAAGGAATAGCCAGAATACGGCATCCACAGACTGGACCGTGAACTGGAATGTGGACTTCATGGACTGGACCGTGACAGAGGCAGGACAGATTATTTTACCCAGACAGTGGTGTCAATGTGGAATGATCTTCCAAGGGAAATGGTTCAGGCAGGTACAGCTTGTAAAAGACAGTCGGACAGTTACATGGATGGGAAAGTTTTAGAAGGTATAGCAAGATAGCAAGAAGGTGCCAGAAACCAATGGCAACACCTTGCAGACAGCTCATAAAATTAACAGATACTACTCTTCAAAATTCAAAGTAGATTTTATCATCAAAGCACATATATGTCACCATATACAATCCTAAGATTCATTTTCATGTGGGCATACTCAGCAAATCCAGAGAGTAGTAACTATAACAGAATCAATGAACGATCAACCAGAATGCAGGAGACACTAAACTATGCAAATACATATAAGAGCATTAGTTAAAGGAGCCGAAGCAGGCCATTAGCCCCATCGGGTCTGCTCCGCCACTCAATCACGGCTGATCTAATTCTTCCAGTCATCCCAACTCCCCTGCAGTCTCCCCATACTCTTTGATGGCCTGGCTAATTAAGAACCTAGCTATCGCTGCCTTAAATGCACCCAATGACTTCGCTTCCACAGATTTACCACCTTCTGACTAAAATAGTTTCTCTGTATCTCTGTTCCAAATGGACGTCCTTCAATCTTGAAGTCGTGCCCTCTTGTCCTAGACTCCCTTACCATGGGAAATAACTTTGCCATATCTAATATGTTCAGGCCTTTTAACATTCGAAATGTTTCTATAAGATCCCCCCTCATTCTCCTGAACTCCAGGGAATACAGCCCAAGAGCTGCCAGACGTTCCTCATATGGTAACTCTTTCATTCCTAGAATCATTCTCCTGAATCTTCTCTGAACACTCTCCAATGTCAGTATATCCTTTCTAGAATAAGGAGCCCAAAACTGCACACTATACTCCAAGTGTGGTCTCACGAGTGCCTTATAGAGCCTCAGCATCACATCTCTGCTCTTATATTCTATACCTCTAGAAATGAATGCCAACATTGCATTTGCCTTCCTCAGCACCGACTCAACCTGGAGGTTAACCTTTAGGGTATCCTGCACAAGGACTCACAAATCCCTTTGTATCTCTGTGTTTTAAATTCTCTATCCAAATAATAGTCTGCCAGTTTATTTCTTCCACCAAAGTGCATGACCATATACTTTCCAACATTGTATTTCATTTGGCACATCTTTGCCCATTCTCCTAAACTATCTAAGTCTCTCTGCAGGCCCTCTGTTTCCTCAACACTACACACTCCTCCACCTATCTTTGTATCATTGGCAAATTTAGCTACAAATCCATGAAGCTCATAGTCCAAATCTTTGACATAGATTGTAAAAAAATTCCCACTCACTGCTTTCGGCCAGTCAACCAATGCTCCACCCATGCAAGTAGCTTCCCTGTAATTCCATGAGGTCTTATCTAGCTGAGCAGCCTCCTGTGCAGCACCATGTCAAAGGCTTTCTGAAAATCCAAGTACACCACACCTCCTTTGTCAACCCTGCTTGTAATTTCCTCAAAAAATTGCAGTAGGTTAATCAGACAGGATTTTTCTTTCCAGAAACCAGCTGGCTTGGGCCTATCTTGTCATGTGCCTCCAGGTACTTCATAATCTCATCCTTAACTATCAATTCCAACAACTTTCCAAGCACTGATGTCAAGCTAACAGGTCTATAGTTTCCTTTCTGCTGCCTCCCACCCTTCTTAAATAGTGGAGTAACATTTGCAATTTTCCAGTCATCCAGTACAATGCCAGAATCTATCAATTCTTGAAGATCATAGTTAATGCCTTCACTATCTCTCCATCTACTTCCTTCAGAGCCCGAGGGTGCATTCCATCAGGTCCAAGAGATTTATCCACACTCAGACCAATAAGCTTCCTGAGCACCCTCTCAGTCGTAATTTTCACTGCACATACTTCACTTCCCTGACACTCTTGAATGTCTGGTATATTGCAGATGGCTTCTACTGTGAACACTGATGGAAAATGCACATTCAGTTCCTCTGCCATCTCTTTGTCTCTCATTACAATATCTTCAGTGTCATTTTCTATTGGTTCTATATCTACCCTCAACTCTCTTTTACCCTTTATCTACTTAAAAAGCTTTTAGTACCTTCTTTGATATTCATTGCCAGCTTCCTTTCATAATTCATCTTTTCCTGCCTAATGACCTTCTTAGATTCTTTCTGCAAGTTTTTAAAAGTGTACCAGTCCTCTACTCTATCTTGCCACTAACTTTGGCTTCACTGCATGCCCCTTCTTTTGCTTTTACTTTGGCTCTGACTTCACTTGTCAGCTACGGTAGTGTCCTTCTTCCATTCAAAAATTTCTTCTTATTTGGAATATATCTGTCTTGCACTTCCCTCATTTTTTGCAGGAACTCCAGACATTGCTGCTCTGTGGTCCTTCCTGCTAGTATCCCTTTCCAGTCAACCTTGGCTAGTTCCCCTTTCATGCCATTTCAATTTCCTTTATTCCACTGAAATACCAACACTTTGGAATTGAGTTTCTCCTTTTCGAATTTCAAAGTGAACTCAATCATATTGTGATCACCGTTCCCCAAGGGTTCCTTAACCCTAACCTCTCTTATCACCTCCGGATCATTGCTCAAAACCCAATCCAGCACAGCCGATCCCCGAGTGGGCTCAACAACAAGCTGTTCAAAGAAGCCATTCCTTAGACATTCTACAAATTCTCTCTCTTGAGATCCAGTACTGGCCTGGTTTTCCCAATCCAATTTCATGTTGAAATCCCCAAAGATTATCATGACATTGCACTTCTGACACGCTTTTTCTATCTCCTGCTATAATTGGTAATCCACATCCCGGCTGCTGTTCGGAGGCCTGTTTACAATGCTATTAGGGTCCTTTTACCCTTGCCATTTCTTAACTCAACCCGTAGAGACTCTACACCTTCCAATCCTATGTCAACCCTTTCTAATGATTTAATATTATTTCTTATACACAGGGCCACACCACCCCCTCTGCCTACTAACCTATCTTTCCGACACACCGTATATCCTTGGACATTCAGCTCCCAATGGCAGCCATGGTTTAGCCAAGTTTCAGAGATGGCCAAACTGTAGCTGAATTTCAAGGTTGTTCATTTTATTTCTTATACTGCATGCATTCAAATATAACATTTTCAGTCCAGTATTTATTGCTTTCTGTTTGAAATCACATCTCTACTGCCCTGTAACTCATCCCACTGGCTGTAATTATACCTCATCTCCTGCCTGTCCTTTCTATCATCTCTGTTGCACATTATCTTTGATTTATTTCTATTTTCCCCTTCCTTAGACCTATCAGTCTGCCAGCTAGGATATTGGACCCTTTTGGGTTCAGGTGTAACACTTTCTTTTTGTACAGGTCGTACCTCCCCGAGAAGAGGCCCCAATGATCCAGGAACCCAAAGCCCTGCCCTCTACACCTGTCTCTCAGCCACACATTAATATGCCTGATCATGCTATTCTTGCAGTTGTTAGCACGTGGCACAGGCAGCAATCTTGAGATTACTACCCTGGAGGTCCTGCTTTTCAACTTCCTACCTAACTCCCTTAATTCTGTCTTCAGGACCTCCTCACTTTTTCTTCCTGTCATTGGTGCCAATGTGTACCAAGACTTCTGTCTGTTCACCCTCTCCCTTCAGAATACTCTGCACCCGATCTGAGACATCCCATATCCTGGCACCTGGGAGGCAACACACCATGCGAGTATCTCTATCAGTCTGACAGAACTTCCTGTCTGTCCCCTCACTATGAAATCCCCAATGACTACCGCATTCCTCAAGTTCTTCTCTCCGTTCTGCACCACAGAACCAGGCTCAATGCCAGAGACCGATCACCATGGTTGTCTTCTGTCAGATCAACCCCTTCAGCAGCGTCCAAAACGAGATAACTATTACTGAGGGGTCTGGCCAGTGGGGTGCTATCTACTATCTAAGCTCTTCCCATCCCTTCCCTGACAGTCCCCCACTTGTCTAACTCCTGCAGCCTCGGGGTGACTAATTCCTTGTAGCTTCTACGAGGGGTGATGGATCACTGCGTGGTCTAAGGTAGTTATGCAGCTCTTGTTACATGCACATGCAGTTCAACTGTTTGAATGATTATGCAGAAAGTTTGAAGTTAATAACTTCTGCCTTAGGCCACAAACTTATCAATCACCCCTGCTGTGGACACTTTCTGGAGCTCCAAGATTCGTATGCTCCATGACCACTGGACTAAGTGTGTAAACGTAGGAGGGGAGTATGTTGGAAATTAAAGGTGCTAGGTTTTCTAAAATTGACTCCTTCTACCTTAGGTCACGAACATATCAATCACCCCTCGTATATATAAAGAAATAGCAATAAATAATGAGAAAATGAGATAATGAGGTAAAGATTCCTTAAAGTGAGATCATTGATTGGGGGAACATTTCAATGGCGGGGCCAGTGAGTGTAGTTATCCCCTTATGCTCAAGAGTCTGATGGTTGTGGGGCAGTAACTGTTCCTGGAGCTGGTGATGTGAGTCATAGTCATACTTTATTAATCCTGAGGGAAATTGGGTTTCGTTACGGTTGCACCAACCAAGAATAGAGTATAAATATAGCAATATAAAACCATAAATAATTAAATAATAATATGTAAATTATGCCAGATGGAAATAAGTCCAGGACCAGCCTATTGGCTCAGGGTGTCTGACCTTCCAAGGGAGGAGTTGTAAAGTTTGATGGCCACAGGCAGGAATGACTTCCTATGACGCTCTGTGTTGCATCTCGGTGGAATGAGTCTCTGGCTGAATGTACTCCTGTGCCCACCCAGTACATTATGTAGTGGATGGGAGACATTGACCAAGATGGCATGCAACTTGGACACCATCCTCTTTTCAGACAGCACCGTGAAGCGAGTTTGGCCTGAGTGGTGGGGGTCACTGATGACGGATGCAGCTTTTTTATGACAGCATCTCATGTAGAAGTGCTCAATGGTTGGAAGGGCTTTACCTGTGGCGTACTGGGCCAAATCCATTACTTTTTATAGGATTTTCCATTCAAAGATACTTATGTTTCTATACCAGGATGTGGTGCAGCTGGTCAATATACTCTCCACTACACATCTGTAGAAGTTTGCTAAAGTTTTAGCTGTCATGCTGAACCTTTGCAGACACTTAAGGAAGTAAAGGCGCTGCTGTGCTTTCTTCACACTTGTGTTCTGGGCCCAGGACTGATCCTCTGAAATAGTAACACCCAGAAATCGAAAGCTGTTAGTCCCCTCCAACTCTGATCCTCTGATGACACCTCTGGTTTCCCTCTGCTGAAGTCTACAATCGGCTCCTTGTTCTTGCTGACATTGAGTGAGTGGTTGTTACTATAGCACTACTCAGCCAAGCTTTCCGTCTCTCTCCTATATGCTGATTCATCGCCACCTTTGATTCAGCCCACAGCAGTGGTGTCACACTTCTTCTGAAATGCGATTAACTGCCGCCTGTAATTTCCCTTTCAAAGATTACTTCTGAGATGACTAAACAACCAGACATTTTTACAATCTCCTGGGAGATTCAGCATGGAGTGTAGCAGCCATCACTGAGCGAGGCTGTGTCGCTTTCTAATGGTGAAAAATGACCTCGTGGTCAGCTCCATTACTCTCTGCTGAATAAAGCATCGAGCAAGGTTAAAATCGTTGAGGTAGAGAGTAGCAATAAAACAGGTGTATAGAGCCGTCTGCTTGCCTTCGACTCGTCTCTCTCACTTCTCGCTGTTCTTGGCAGAAGGTGCAGAAGTCCTGGGTCCCGTACCACAGAGTTTGGGGAGCTGCCGTCAGGCCCCATGGCGGGCTTCACTTGCCTCGGCACTGAACAACTGTGGTTCACTTTTGGAGAACTCTGCAGTTCATGTTCCTCGTGTTTTCCTTTAATATTTATTTTTATTATTTGTGAGATTTGATCAAGAAACCTCAGCACTGAACTGACTCTGTGACTGTGACCTGCCACTATCGTCACTCCCTCAGCAACTGAACTGTCTGTGACTGTGACCTACAGCCACCGTCTCTCACTCAGCACTGAACTGACTCTGTGACTGTGACCTACAGTCATTGTCACTCCTCAGCACTGAACTGACTCTGTGACTGTGACCTGCAGCCATCGTCACTCCTCAGCACTGAACTGACTCTGTGACTGTGACCTACAGCCATTGTCACTCCCTCAGCACTGAACTGACTCTGTGACTGTGACCTACAGTCATTGTCACTCCTCAGCACTGAACCGTCTGTGACTGTGACCTACAGCCATCGTCATTCCTCAGCACTGAACTGACTCTGTGACTGTGACCTGCCAGCATCGTCACTCCTCAGCAGTGAACTGACTCTGTGACTGTGGCCTGCCACTATCGTCACTCCATCAACACTGAACTGACTCTGTGACTGTGACCTGCAGCCATCGTCACTCCTCAGCACTGAACTGTCTGTAACTGTGACCTGCCACCATCGTCACTCCTCAGCACTGAACTGACTCTGTGACTGTGACCTGCAGCCATCGTCACTCCTCAGCACTGAACTGACTCTGTGACTGTGACCTACAGCCATTGTCACTCCCTCAGCACTGAACTGACTCTGTGACTGTGACCTACAGTCATTGTCACTCCTCAGCACTGAACCGTCTGTGACTGTGACCTACAGCCATCGTCACTCCTCAGCAGTGAACTGACTCTGTGACTGTGGCCTGCCACAATCGTCACTCCCTCAACACTGAACTGACTCTGTGACTGTGACCTGCAGCCATCGTCACTCCTCAGCACTGAACTGTCTGTAACTGTGACCTGCCACCATCGTCACTCCTCAGCACTGAACTGACTCTGTGACTGTGGCCTGCCACTATCGTCACTCCCTCAGCACTGAACTGACTCTGCGACTGTGACCTACAGCCATTGTCACTCACTCTGCACTGAACTGTCTGTGACTGTGGCCTGCAGGCATCGTCTCTCACTCTGCACTGAACTGACTCTGTGACGGTGACCTGCAGCCATCGTCACTCGCTCAACACTGAACTGTCTGTGACTGTGACCTGCAGCCATCGTCTCTCACTCAGCACTGAACTGACTCTGTGACTATGACCTGCCACTATCGTCACTCCCTCAACACTGAACTGACTCTGTGATTGTGACCTGTAGCCATCGTCACTCCCTCAGCACTGAACTGACTCTGTGACTGTGACCTACAGCCATCGTCACTCGCTCAGCACTGAACTGTCTGTGACTGTGACCTGCCCCCATCGTCACTCCTCAGCACTGAACTGACTCTGTGACTGTGACCTGCAGCCATCGTCACTCCTCAGCACTGAACTGACTCTGTGACTGTGACCTGCAGCCATCGTCACGCCTCAGCACTGAACTGACTCTGTGACTGTGACCTGCCACCATCGTCACTCCTCAGCACTGAACTGACTCTGTGATTGTGACCTGCAGCCATCGTCACTCCTCAGCACTGAACTGACTCTGTGACTGTGACCTACAGCCATTGTCACTCACTCAGCACTGTACTGACTCTGTGACTGTGACCTGCCACTATCGTCACTCCCTCAGCACTGAACTGACTCTGTGACTGAGACCTACAGCCATCGTCACTCCTCAGCACTGAACCGTCTGTGACTGTGACCTGCCACTATCGTCACTCCCTCAGCGCTGAACTGACTCTGTGACTGTGACCTGCCACCATCGTCACTCCTCAGCACTGAACTGACTCTGTGATTGTGACCTGCAGCCATCGTCACTCCTCAGCGCTGAATTGACTCTGTGACTGTGACCTGCCACCATCGTCACTCCCTCAGAACTGAACTGACTCTGTGACTGTGACCTACAGCCATCGTCACTCCCTCAGCACTGAACCGTCTGTGACTGTGACCTGCCACTATCGTCACTCCCTCAGCGCTGAACTAACTCTGTGACTGTGACCTTCCATCATCGTCACTCCCTCAGCACTGAACTGACTCTGTGACTGTGACCTACAGCCATTGTCACTCACTCTGCACTGAACTGATTCTGTGACGGTGACCTGCAGCCATCGTCACTCGCTCAACACTGAACTGTCTGTGACTGTGACCAGCCCCCATCGTCACTCCTCAGCACTGAACTGACTCTGTGACTATGACCTACAGCCATCGTCACTCCTCAGCACTGAACTGACTCTGTGACTGTGACCTGCAGCCATCGTCACTCCTCAGCACTGAACTGACTCTGTGACTGTGACCTACAGCCATCGTCATTCCTCAGCACTGAACCGTCTGTGACTGTGACCTACAGCCATCGTCACTCCCTCAGCACTGAACTGACTCTGTGACTGTGACCTGCCAGCATCGTCACTCCTCAGCACTGAACTGACTCTGTGACTGTGACCTGCCACCAGCGTCACTCCTCAGCACTGAACTGACTCTGTGACTGTGGCCTGCCACTATCGTCACTCCCTCAACACTGAACTGACTCTGTGACTGTGACCTACAGCCATTGTCACTCACTCTGCACTGAACTGACTCTGTGATGGTGACCTGCAGCCATCGTCACTCCTCAGCACTGAACTGTCTGTGACTGTGGACTGCCACCATCGTCACTCCTCAGCACTGAACTGTCTGTGACTGTGACCTGCAGCCACCGTCACTCCCTCAGCACTGAACCGTCTGTGACTGTGGTCAAAGCCACCGTCTCTCATTCTGCACTGAACTGACTCTGTGACTGTGACCTGCAGCCATTGTCACTCCCTCAGCACTGAACTGACTCTGTGACTGTGGCCTGCCACTATCGTCACTCCCTCAGCACTGAACTGACTCTGCGACTGTGACCTACAGCCATTGTCACTCACTCTGCACTGAACTGTCTGTGACTGTGGCCTGCAGGCATCGTCTCTCACTCTGCACTGAACTGTCTGTGACTGTGACCTGCAGGCATCGTCACTCGCTCAGCACTGAACTGTCTGTGACTGTGACCTGCCCCCATCGTCACTCCTCAGCACTGAACTGACTCTGTGACTATGACCTACAGCCATCGTCACTCCTCAGCACTGAACTGACTCTGTGACTGTGACCTGCCACCATCGTCACTCCTCAGCACTGAACTGACTCTGTGACTGTGACCTATAGCCATTGTCACTCACTCAGCACTGAACTGATTCTGTGATTGTGACCTGCAGCCATCGTCACTCCTCAGCACTGAACTGACTCTGTGACTGTGACCTACAGCCATTGTCACTCACTCAGCGCTGTACGGACTCTGTGACTGTGACCTGCCACTATCGTCACTCCCTCAGCACTGAACTGACTCTGTGACTGTGACCTGCAGCCATCGTCACTCCTCAGCACTGAACTGACTCCGTGACTGTGACCTGCCCCATCGTCACTCCCTCAGAACTGAACTGACTCTGTGACTGTGACCTACAGCCATCGTCACTCCTCAGCACTGAACCGTCTGTGACAGTAACCTGCCACTATCGTCACTCCCTCAGCGCTGAACTGACTCTGTGACTGTGACCTGCAGCCATCGTCACTCCCTCAGCACTGAACCGTCTGTGACTGTGACCTGCCACTATCGTCACTCCCACAGCGCTGAACTGACTCTGTGACTGTGGCCTGCAGGCATCGTCTCTCACTCTGCACTGAACTGACTCTGTGACGGTGACCTGCAGCCATCGTCACTCGCTCAACACTGAACTGTCTGTGACTGTGACCTGCAGCCATCGTCTCTCACTCAGCACTGAACTGACTCTGTGACTGTGACCTGCCACTATCGTCACTCCTCAGCACTGAACTGACTCTGTGATTGTGACCTGTAGCCATCGTCACTCCCTCAGTACTGAACTGACTCTGTGACTGTGACCTACAGCCATTGTCACTCACTCAGCACTGTACTGACTCTGTGACTGTGACCTGCCACTATCGTCACTCCCTCAGCGTTGAACTCACTCTGTGACTGTGACCTGCAGCCATCGTCACTCCCTCAGCACTGAACTGACTCTGTGACTGTGACCTGCAGCCATCGTCACTCCTCAGCACTGAACTGACTCTGTGACTGTGACCTACAGCCATTGTCGCTCACTCAGCACTGTACTGACTCTGTGACTGTGACCTGCCACTATCGTCACTCCCTCAGCTATGAACTGACTCTGTGACTGTGACCTACAGCCATTGTCACTCACTCAGCACTGTACTGACTCTGTGACTGTGACCTGCCACTATCGTCACTCCTCAGCACTGAACTGACTCTGTGACTGTGACCTGCAGCCATCGTCACTCCCTCAGAACTGAACTGACTCTGTGACTGTGACCTACAGCCATCGTCACTCCTCAGCACTGAACCGTCTGTGACTGTGACCTGCCACTATCGTCACTCCCTCAGCACTGAACTGACTCCGTGACTGTGACCTGCCACCATCGTCACTCCCTCAGAACTGAACTGACTCTGTGACTGTGACCTACAGCCATCGTCACTCCTCAGCACTGAACCGTCTGTGACTGTGACCTGCCACAATCGTCACTCCCTCAGCGTTGAACTGACTCTGTGACTGTGACCTGCAGCCATCGTCACTCCCTCAGCACTGAACCGTCTGTGACTGTGACCTGCCACTATCGTCACTCCCTCAGCGCTGAACTGACTCTGTGACTGTGACCTTCCATCATCGTCACTCCCTCAGCACTGAACTGACTCTGTGACTGTGACCTACAGCCATTGTCACTCACTCTGCTCTGAACTGATTCTATGACGGTGACCTGCAGCCATCGTCACTCGCTCAACACTGAACTGTCTGTGACTGTGACCTGCCCCCATCGTCTCTCCTCAGCACTGAACTGACTCTGTGACTATGACCTACAGCCATCGTCACTCCTCAGCACTGAACTGACTCTGTGACTGTGACCTGCCACCATCGTCACTCCTCAGCACTGAACTGACTCTGTGACTGTGACCTACAGCCATTGTCACTCCTCAGCACTGAACTGACTCTGTGACTGTGACCTGCCACCATCGTCACTCCTCAACACTGAACTGTCTGTGACAGTGACCTGCAGCCATCGTCACTCGCTCAGCACTGAACTGTCTGTGACTGTGACCTGCCACCATCGTCACTCCCTCAGCACTGAACTGTCTGTGACTGTGACCTACCGCCATCGTCACTCCCTCAGCACTGAACTGTCTGTGACTGTGACCTGCCACCATCGTCACTCCCTCAGTACTGAACTGTCTGTGACTGTGACCTACAGCCATCGTCATTCCTCAGCACTGAACTGTTTGTGACTGTGACCTGCAGCCATTGTCACTCCCTCAGCACTGAACTGACTCTGTGACTGTGACCTGCAGCCATTGTCACTCCCTCAGCACTGAACTGTCTGTGACTGTGACCTGCCACCATCGTCACTCCTCAGCACTGAACTGACTCTGTGACTGTGACCTGCCACCATCGTCACTCCCTCAGAACTGAACTGACTCTGTGACTGTGACCTACAGCCATCGTCATTCCTCAGCACTGAACTGTCTGTGACTGTGACCTGCAGCCATTGTCACTCCCTCAGCACTGAACCGTCTGTGACTGTGACCTGCCACAATCGTCACTCCCTCAGCGTTGAACTGACTCTGTGACTATGACCTGCAGACATCGTCACTCCTCAACACTGAACTGACTCTGTGACGGTGACCTGCAGCCATCGTCACTCGCTCAGCACTGAACTGTCTGTGACTGTGACCTGCCCCCATCGTCACTTCCTCAGCACTGAACTGTCTGTGACTGTGACCTGCAGCCATCGTCACTCCCTCAGCACTGAACCGTCTGTGACTGTGACCTGCCACTATCGTCACTCCCTCAGCACTGAACTGACTCCGTGACTGTGACCTGCCACCATCGTCACTCCCTCAGAACTGAACTGACTCTGTGACTGTGACCTACAGCCATCGTCACTCCTCAGCACTGAACCGTCTGTGACTGTGACCTGCCACAATCGTCACTCCCTCAGCGTTGAACTGACTCTGTGACTGTGACCTGCAGCCATCGTCACTCCCTCAGCACTGAACCGTCTGTGACTGTGACCTGCCACTATCGTCACTCCCTCAGCGCTGAACTGACTCTGTGACTGTGACCTTCCATCATCGTCACTCCCTCAGCACTGAACTGACTCTGTGACTGTGACCTACAGCCATTGTCACTCACTCTGCACTGAACTGATTCTGTGACGGTGACCTGCAGCCATCGTCACTCGCTCAACACTGAACTGTCTGTGACTGTGACCTGCCCCCATCGTCACTCCTCAGCACTGAACTGACTCTGTGACTATGACCTACAGCCATCGTCACTCCTCAGCACTGAACTGACTCTGTGACTGTGACCTGCCACCATCGTCACTCCTCAGCACTGAACTGACTCTGTGACTGTGACCTACAGCCATTGTCACTCCTCAGCACTGAACTGACTCTGTGACTGTGACCTGCCACCATCGTCACTCCTCAACACTGAACTGACTCTGTGACTGTGACCTGCCACCATCGTCACTCGCTCAGCACTGAACTGTCTGTGACTGTGACCTGCCCCCATCGTCACTCCCTCAGCACTGAACTGTCTGTGACTGTGACCTGCAGCCATCGTCACTCCCTCAGCACTGAACCGTCTGTGACTGTGACCTGCCACTATCGTCACTCCCTCAGCGCTGAACTGACTCTGTGACTGTGACCTTCCATCATCGTCACTCCCTCAGCACTGAACTGACTCTGTGACTGTGACCTACAGCCAATGTCACTCACTCTGCACTGAACTCTCTGTGACTGTGGCCTGCAGGTATCGTCTCTCACTCTGCACTGAACTGATTCTGTGACGGTGACCTGCAGCCATCGTCACTCGCTCAACACTGAACTTTCTGTGACTGTGACCTGCCCCCATCGTCACTCCTCAGCACTGAACTGACTCTGTGACTATGACCTACAGCCATCGTCACTCCTCAGCACTGAACTGACTCTGTGACTGTGACCTACAGCCATTGTCACTCCTCAGCACTGAACTGACTCTGTGACGGTGACCTGCAGCCATTGTCACTCCCTCAGCACTGAACTGACTCTTTGACTGTGGCCTGCCACTATCGTCACTCCCTCGGCACTGAACTGACTCTGTGACTGTGACCTACAGCCATTGTCACTCCCTCAGCACTGAACTGACTCTGTGACTGTGACCTACAGCCATTGTCACTCACTCTGCACTGAACTGTCTTTGACTGTGGCCTGCAGCCATCGTCTCTCACTCTGCACTGAACTGACTCTGTGACTATGACCTGCCACTATCGTCACTCCCTCAACACTGAACTGACTCTGTGATTGTGACCTGCAGCCATCGTCACTCCCTCAGCACTGAACCGTCTGTGACTGTGACCTGCCACTATCGTCACTCCCTCAGCGCTGAACTGACTCTGTGACTGTGACCTTCCATCATCGTCACACCCTCAGCACTGAACTGACTCTGTGACTGTGACCTACAGCCATCGTCACTCCCTCAGCACTGAACTGACTCTGTGACTGTGACCTGCCAGCATCGTCACTCCTCAGCACTGAACTGACTCTGTGACTGTGACCTGCCACCAGCGTCACTCCTCAGCACTGAACTGACTCTGTGACTGTGGCCTGCCACTATCGTCACTCCCTCAACACTGAACTGACTCTGTGACTGTGACCTACAGCCATTGTCACTCACTCTGCACTGAACTGACTCTGTGATGGTGACCTGCAGCCATCGTCACTCCTCAGCACTGAACTGTCTGTGACTGTGGACTGCCACCATCGTCACTCCTCAGCACTGAACTGTCTGTGACTGTGACCTGCAGCCACCGTCACTCCCTCAGCACTGAACCGTCTGTGACTGTGGTCAAAGCCACCGTCTCTCATTCTGCACTGAACTGACTCTGTGACTGTGACCTGCAGCCATTGTCACTCCCTCAGCACTGAACTGACTCTGTGACTGTGGCCTGCCACTATCGTCACTCCCTCAGCACTGAACTGACTCTGCGACTGTGACCTACAGCCATTGTCACTCACTCTGCACTGAACTGTCTGTGACTGTGGCCTGCAGGCATCGTCTCTCACTCTGCACTGAACTGTCTGTGACTGTGACCTGCAGGCATCGTCACTCGCTCAGCACTGAACTGTCTGTGACTGTGACCTGCCCCCATCGTCACTCCTCAGCACTGAACTGACTCTGTGACTATGACCTACAGCCATCGTCACTCCTCAGCACTGAACTGACTCTGTGACTGTGACCTGCCACCATCGTCACTCCTCAGCACTGAACTGACTCTGTGACTGTGACCTATAGCCATTGTCACTCACTCAGCACTGAACTGATTCTGTGATTGTGACCTGCAGCCATCGTCACTCCTCAGCACTGAACTGACTCTGTGACTGTGACCTACAGCCATTGTCACTCACTCAGCGCTGTACGGACTCTGTGACTGTGACCTGCCACTATCGTCACTCCCTCAGCACTGAACTGACTCTGTGACTGTGACCTGCAGCCATCGTCACTCCTCAGCACTGAACTGACTCCGTGACTGTGACCTGCCCCATCGTCACTCCCTCAGAACTGAACTGACTCTGTGACTGTGACCTACAGCCATCGTCACTCCTCAGCACTGAACCGTCTGTGACAGTGACCTGCCACTATCGTCACTCCCTCAGCGCTGAACTGACTCTGTGACTGTGACCTGCAGCCATCGTCACTCCCTCAGCACTGAACCGTCTGTGACTGTGACCTGCCACTATCGTCACTCCCACAGCGCTGAACTGACTCTGTGACTGTGGCCTGCAGGCATCGTCTCTCACTCTGCACTGAACTGACTCTGTGACGGTGACCTGCAGCCATCGTCACTCGCTCAACACTGAACTGTCTGTGACTGTGACCTGCAGCCATCGTCTCTCACTCAGCACTGAACTGACTCTGTGACTGTGACCTGCCACTATCGTCACTCCTCAGCACTGAACTGACTCTGTGATTGTGACCTGTAGCCATCGTCACTCCCTCAGTACTGAACTGACTCTGTGACTGTGACCTACAGCCATTGTCACTCACTCAGCACTGTACTGACTCTGTGACTGTGACCTGCCACTATCGTCACTCCCTCAGCGTTGAACTCACTCTGTGACTGTGACCTGCAGCCATCGTCACTCCCTCAGCACTGAACTGACTCTGTGACTGTGACCTGCAGCCATCGTCACTCCTCAGCACTGAACTGACTCTGTGACTGTGACCTACAGCCATTGTCGCTCACTCAGCACTGTACTGACTCTGTGACTGTGACCTGCCACTATCGTCACTCCCTCAGCTATGAACTGACTCTGTGACTGTGACCTACAGCCATTGTCACTCACTCAGCACTGTACTGACTCTGTGACTGTGACCTGCCACTATCGTCACTCCTCAGCACTGAACTGACTCTGTGACTGTGACCTGCAGCCATCGTCACTCCCTCAGAACTGAACTGACTCTGTGACTGTGACCTACAGCCATCGTCACTCCTCAGCACTGAACCGTCTGTGACTGTGACCTGCCACTATCGTCACTCCCTCAGCACTGAACTGACTCCGTGACTGTGACCTGCCACCATCGTCACTCCCTCAGAACTGAACTGACTCTGTGACTGTGACCTACAGCCATCGTCACTCCTCAGCACTGAACCGTCTGTGACTGTGACCTGCCACAATCGTCACTCCCTCAGCGTTGAACTGACTCTGTGACTGTGACCTGCAGCCATCGTCACTCCCTCAGCACTGAACCGTCTGTGACTGTGACCTGCCACTATCGTCACTCCCTCAGCGCTGAACTGACTCTGTGACTGTGACCTTCCATCATCGTCACTCCCTCAGCACTGAACTGACTCTGTGACTGTGACCTACAGCCATTGTCACTCACTCTGCTCTGAACTGATTCTATGACGGTGACCTGCAGCCATCGTCACTCGCTCAACACTGAACTGTCTGTGACTGTGACCTGCCCCCATCGTCTCTCCTCAGCACTGAACTGACTCTGTGACTATGACCTACAGCCATCGTCACTCCTCAGCACTGAACTGACTCTGTGACTGTGACCTGCCACCATCGTCACTCCTCAGCACTGAACTGACTCTGTGACTGTGACCTACAGCCATTGTCACTCCTCAGCACTGAACTGACTCTGTGACTGTGACCTGCCACCATCGTCACTCCTCAACACTGAACTGTCTGTGACAGTGACCTGCAGCCATCGTCACTCGCTCAGCACTGAACTGTCTGTGACTGTGACCTGCCACCATCGTCACTCCCTCAGCACTGAACTGTCTGTGACTGTGACCTACCGCCATCGTCACTCCCTCAGCACTGAACTGTCTGTGACTGTGACCTGCCACCATCGTCACTCCCTCAGTACTGAACTGTCTGTGACTGTGACCTACAGCCATCGTCATTCCTCAGCACTGAACTGTTTGTGACTGTGACCTGCAGCCATTGTCACTCCCTCAGCACTGAACTGACTCTGTGACTGTGACCTGCAGCCATTGTCACTCCCTCAGCACTGAACTGTCTGTGACTGTGACCTGCCACCATCGTCACTCCTCAGCACTGAACTGACTCTGTGACTGTGACCTGCCACCATCGTCACTCCCTCAGAACTGAACTGACTCTGTGACTGTGACCTACAGCCATCGTCATTCCTCAGCACTGAACTGTCTGTGACTGTGACCTGCAGCCATTGTCACTCCCTCAGCACTGAACCGTCTGTGACTGTGACCTGCCACAATCGTCACTCCCTCAGCGTTGAACTGACTCTGTGACTATGACCTGCAGACATCGTCACTCCTCAACACTGAACTGACTCTGTGACGGTGACCTGCAGCCATCGTCACTCGCTCAGCACTGAACTGTCTGTGACTGTGACCTGCCCCCATCGTCACTTCCTCAGCACTGAACTGTCTGTGACTGTGACCTGCAGCCATCGTCACTCCCTCAGCACTGAACCGTCTGTGACTGTGACCTGCCACTATCGTCACTCCCTCAGCACTGAACTGACTCCGTGACTGTGACCTGCCACCATCGTCACTCCCTCAGAACTGAACTGACTCTGTGACTGTGACCTACAGCCATCGTCACTCCTCAGCACTGAACCGTCTGTGACTGTGACCTGCCACAATCGTCACTCCCTCAGCGTTGAACTGACTCTGTGACTGTGACCTGCAGCCATCGTCACTCCCTCAGCACTGAACCGTCTGTGACTGTGACCTGCCACTATCGTCACTCCCTCAGCGCTGAACTGACTCTGTGACTGTGACCTTCCATCATCGTCACTCCCTCAGCACTGAACTGACTCTGTGACTGTGACCTACAGCCATTGTCACTCACTCTGCACTGAACTGATTCTGTGACGGTGACCTGCAGCCATCGTCACTCGCTCAACACTGAACTGTCTGTGACTGTGACCTGCCCCCATCGTCACTCCTCAGCACTGAACTGACTCTGTGACTATGACCTACAGCCATCGTCACTCCTCAGCACTGAACTGACTCTGTGACTGTGACCTGCCACCATCGTCACTCCTCAGCACTGAACTGACTCTGTGACTGTGACCTACAGCCATTGTCACTCCTCAGCACTGAACTGACTCTGTGACTGTGACCTGCCACCATCGTCACTCCTCAACACTGAACTGACTCTGTGACTGTGACCTGCCACCATCGTCACTCGCTCAGCACTGAACTGTCTGTGACTGTGACCTGCCCCCATCGTCACTCCCTCAGCACTGAACTGTCTGTGACTGTGACCTGCAGCCATCGTCACTCCCTCAGCACTGAACCGTCTGTGACTGTGACCTGCCACTATCGTCACTCCCTCAGCGCTGAACTGACTCTGTGACTGTGACCTTCCATCATCGTCACTCCCTCAGCACTGAACTGACTCTGTGACTGTGACCTACAGCCAATGTCACTCACTCTGCACTGAACTCTCTGTGACTGTGGCCTGCAGGTATCGTCTCTCACTCTGCACTGAACTGATTCTGTGACGGTGACCTGCAGCCATCGTCACTCGCTCAACACTGAACTTTCTGTGACTGTGACCTGCCCCCATCGTCACTCCTCAGCACTGAACTGACTCTGTGACTATGACCTACAGCCATCGTCACTCCTCAGCACTGAACTGACTCTGTGACTGTGACCTACAGCCATTGTCACTCCTCAGCACTGAACTGACTCTGTGACGGTGACCTGCAGCCATTGTCACTCCCTCAGCACTGAACTGACTCTTTGACTGTGGCCTGCCACTATCGTCACTCCCTCGGCACTGAACTGACTCTGTGACTGTGACCTACAGCCATTGTCACTCCCTCAGCACTGAACTGACTCTGTGACTGTGACCTACAGCCATTGTCACTCACTCTGCACTGAACTGTCTTTGACTGTGGCCTGCAGCCATCGTCTCTCACTCTGCACTGAACTGACTCTGTGACTATGACCTGCCACTATCGTCACTCCCTCAACACTGAACTGACTCTGTGATTGTGACCTGCAGCCATCGTCACTCCCTCAGCACTGAACCGTCTGTGACTGTGACCTGCCACTATCGTCACTCCCTCAGCGCTGAACTGACTCTGTGACTGTGACCTTCCATCATCGTCACACCCTCAGCACTGAACTGACTCTGTGACTGTGACCTACAGCCATTGTCACTCACTCTGCACTGAACTGTCTGTGACTGTGGCCTGCAGGCATCGTCTCTCACTCTGCACTGAACTGATTCTGTGACGGTAACCTGCAGCCATCGTCACTCGCTCAACACTGAACTTTCTGTGACTGTGACCTGCCCCCATCGTCACTCCTCAGCACTGAACTGACTCTGTGACTGTGACCTGCCGCCATCGTCACTCCTCAGCACTGAACTGACTCTGTGACTGAGACCTACAGCCATCGTCACTCCTCAGCACTGAACCGTCTGTGACTGTGACCTGCCACTATCGTCACTCCCTCAGCGCTGAACTGACTCTGTGACTGTGACCTGCCACCATCGTCACTCCTCAGCACTGAACTGACTCTGTGATTGTGACCTGCAGCCATCGTCACTCCTCAGCGCTGAATTGACTCTGTGACTGTGACCTGCCACCATCGTCACTCCCTCAGAACTGAACTGACTCTGTGACTGTGACCTACAGCCATCGTCACTCCCTCAGCACTGAACCGTCTGTGACTGTGACCTGCCACTATCGTCACTCCCTCTGCGCTGAACTAACTCTGTGACTGTGACCTTCCATCATCGTCACTCCCTCAGCACTGAACTGACTCTGTGACTGTGACCTACAGCCATTGTCACTCACTCTGCACTGAACTGTCTTTGACTGTGGCCTGCAGCCATCGTCTCTCACTCTGCACTGAACTGACTCTGTGACTATGACCTGCCACTATCGTCACTCCCTCAACACTGAACTGACTCTGTGATTGTGACCTGCAGCCATCGTCACTCCCTCAGCACTGAACCGTCTGTGACTGTGACCTGCCACTATCGTCACTCCCTCAGCGCTGAACTGACTCTGTGACTGTGACCTTCCATCATCGTCACACCCTCAGCACTGAACTGACTCTGTGACTGTGACCTACAGCCATCGTCACTCCCTCAGCACTGAACTGACTCTGTGACTGTGACCTGCCAGCATCGTCACTCCTCAGCACTGAACTGACTCTGTGACTGTGACCTGCCACCAGCGTCACTCCTCAGCACTGAACTGACTCTGTGACTGTGGCCTGCCACTATCGTCACTCCCTCAACACTGAACTGACTCTGTGACTGTGACCTACAGCCATTGTCACTCACTCTGCACTGAACTGACTCTGTGATGGTGACCTGCAGCCATCGTCACTCCTCAGCACTGAACTGTCTGTGACTGTGGACTGCCACCATCGTCACTCCTCAGCACTGAACTGTCTGTGACTGTGACCTGCAGCCACCGTCACTCCCTCAGCACTGAACCGTCTGTGACTGTGGTCAAAGCCACCGTCTCTCATTCTGCACTGAACTGACTCTGTGACTGTGACCTGCAGCCATTGTCACTCCCTCAGCACTGAACTGACTCTGTGACTGTGGCCTGCCACTATCGTCACTCCCTCAGCACTGAACTGACTCTGCGACTGTGACCTACAGCCATTGTCACTCACTCTGCACTGAACTGTCTGTGACTGTGGCCTGCAGGCATCGTCTCTCACTCTGCACTGAACTGTCTGTGACTGTGACCTGCAGGCATCGTCACTCGCTCAGCACTGAACTGTCTGTGACTGTGACCTGCCCCCATCGTCACTCCTCAGCACTGAACTGACTCTGTGACTATGACCTACAGCCATCGTCACTCCTCAGCACTGAACTGACTCTGTGACTGTGACCTGCCACCATCGTCACTCCTCAGCACTGAACTGACTCTGTGACTGTGACCTATAGCCATTGTCACTCACTCAGCACTGAACTGATTCTGTGATTGTGACCTGCAGCCATCGTCACTCCTCAGCACTGAACTGACTCTGTGACTGTGACCTACAGCCATTGTCACTCACTCAGCGCTGTACGGACTCTGTGACTGTGACCTGCCACTACCGTCACTCCCTCAGCACTGAACTGACTCTGTGACTGTGACCTGCAGCCATCGTCACTCCTCAGCACTGAACTGACTCCGTGACTGTGACCTGCCCCATCGTCACTCCCTCAGCACTGAACTGACTCTGTGACTATGACCTACAGCCATCGTCACTCCTCAGCACTGAACTGACTCTGTGACTGTGACCTGCCACCATCGTCACTCCTCAGCACTGAACTGACTCTGTGACTGTGACCTATAGCCATTGTCACTCACTCAGCACTGAACTGATTCTGTGATTGTGACCTGCAGCCATCGTCACTCCTCAGCACTGAACTGACTCTGTGACTGTGACCTACAGCCATTGTCACTCACTCAGCGCTGTACGGACTCTGTGACTGTGACCTGCCACTATCGTCACTCCCTCAGCACTGAACTGACTCTGTGACTGTGACCTGCAGCCATCGTCACTCCTCAGCACTGAACTGACTCCGTGACTGTGACCTGCCCCATCGTCACTCCCTCAGAACTGAACTGACTCTGTGACTGTGACCTACAGCCATCGTCACTCCTCAGCACTGAACCGTCTGTGACAGTGACCTGCCACTATCGTCACTCCCTCAGCGCTGAACTGACTCTGTGACTGTGACCTGCAGCCATCGTCACTCCCTCAGCACTGAACCGTCTGTGACTGTGACCTGCCACTATCGTCACTCCCACAGCGCTGAACTGACTCTGTGACTGTGGCCTGCAGGCATCGTCTCTCACTCTGCACTGAACTGACTCTGTGACGGTGACCTGCAGCCATCGTCACTCGCTCAACACTGAACTGTCTGTGACTGTGACCTGCAGCCATCGTCTCTCACTCAGCACTGAACTGACTCTGTGACTGTGACCTGCCACTATCGTCACTCCTCAGCACTGAACTGACTCTGTGATTGTGACCTGTAGCCATCGTCACTCCCTCAGTACTGAACTGACTCTGTGACTGTGACCTACAGCCATTGTCACTCACTCAGCACTGTACTGACTCTGTGACTGTGACCTGCCACTATCGTCACTCCCTCAGCGTTGAACTCACTCTGTGACTGTGACCTGCAGCCATCGTCACTCCCTCAGCACTGAACTGACTCTGTGACTGTGACCTGCAGCCATCGTCACTCCTCAGCACTGAACTGACTCTGTGACTGTGACCTACAGCCATTGTCGCTCACTCAGCACTGTACTGACTCTGTGACTGTGACCTGCCACTATCGTCACTCCCTCAGCTATGAACTGACTCTGTGACTGTGACCTACAGCCATTGTCACTCACTCAGCACTGTACTGACTCTGTGACTGTGACCTGCCACTATCGTCACTCCTCAGCACTGAACTGACTCTGTGACTGTGACCTGCAGCCATCGTCACTCCCTCAGAACTGAACTGACTCTGTGACTGTGACCTACAGCCATCGTCACTCCTCAGCACTGAACCGTCTGTGACTGTGACCTGCCACTATCGTCACTCCCTCAGCACTGAACTGACTCCGTGACTGTGACCTGCCACCATCGTCACTCCCTCAGAACTGAACTGACTCTGTGACTGTGACCTACAGCCATCGTCACTCCTCAGCACTGAACCGTCTGTGACTGTGACCTGCCACAATCGTCACTCCCTCAGCGTTGAACTGACTCTGTGACTGTGACCTGCAGCCATCGTCACTCCCTCAGCACTGAACCGTCTGTGACTGTGACCTGCCACTATCGTCACTCCCTCAGCGCTGAACTGACTCTGTGACTGTGACCTTCCATCATCGTCACTCCCTCAGCACTGAACTGTCTCTGTGACTGTGACCTACAGCCATTGTCACTCACTCTGCTCTGAACTGATTCTATGACGGTGACCTGCAGCCATCGTCACTCGCTCAACACTGAACTGTCTGTGACTGTGACCTGCCCCCATCGTCTCTCCTCAGCACTGAACTGACTCTGTGACTATGACCTACAGCCATCGTCACTCCTCAGCACTGAACTGACTCTGTGACTGTGACCTGCCACCATCGTCACTCCTCAGCACTGAACTGACTCTGTGACTGTGACCTACAGCCATTGTCACTCCTCAGCACTGAACTGACTCTGTGACTGTGACCTGCCACCATCGTCACTCCTCAACACTGAACTGTCTGTGACAGTGACCTGCAGCCATCGTCACTCGCTCAGCACTGAACTGTCTGTGACTGTGACCTGCCACCATCGTCACTCCCTCAGCACTGAACTGTCTGTGACTGTGACCTACCGCCATCGTCACTCCCTCAGCACTGAACTGTCTGTGACTGTGACCTGCCACCATCGTCACTCCCTCAGTACTGAACTGTCTGTGACTGTGACCTACAGCCATCGTCATTCCTCAGCACTGAACTGTTTGTGACTGTGACCTGCAGCCATTGTCACTCCCTCAGCACTGAACTGACTCTGTGACTGTGACCTGCAGCCATTGTCACTCCCTCAGCACTGAACTGTCTGTGACTGTGACCTGCCACCATCGTCACTCCTCAGCACTGAACTGACTCTGTGACTGTGACCTGCCACCATCGTCACTCCCTCAGAACTGAACTGACTCTGTGACTGTGACCTACAGCCATCGTCATTCCTCAGCACTGAACTGTCTGTGACTGTGACCTGCAGCCATTGTCACTCCCTCAGCACTGAACCGTCTGTGACTGTGACCTGCCACAATCGTCACTCCCTCAGCGTTGAACTGACTCTGTGACTATGACCTGCAGACATCGTCACTCCTCAACACTGAACTGACTCTGTGACGGTGACCTGCAGCCATCGTCACTCGCTCAGCACTGAACTGTCTGTGACTGTGACCTGCCCCCATCGTCACTTCCTCAGCACTGAACTGTCTGTGACTGTGACCTGCAGCCATCGTCACTCCCTCAGCACTGAACCGTCTGTGACTGTGACCTGCCACTATCGTCACTCCCTCAGCACTGAACTGACTCCGTGACTGTGACCTGCCACCATCGTCACTCCCTCAGAACTGAACTGACTCTGTGACTGTGACCTACAGCCATCGTCACTCCTCAGCACTGAACCGTCTGTGACTGTGACCTGCCACAATCGTCACTCCCTCAGCGTTGAACTGACTCTGTGACTGTGACCTGCAGCCATCGTCACTCGCTCAACACTGAACTGTCTGTGACTGTGACCTGCCCCCATCGTCTCTCCTCAGCACTGAACTGACTCTGTGACTATGACCTACAGCCATCGTCACTCCTCAGCACTGAACTGACTCTGTGACTGTGACCTGCCACCATCGTCACTCCTCAGCACTGAACTGACTCTGTGACTGTGACCTACAGCCATTGTCACTCCTCAGCACTGAACTGACTCTGTGACTGTGACCTGCCACCATCGTCACTCCTCAACACTGAACTGTCTGTGACAGTGACCTGCAGCCATCGTCACTCGCTCAGCACTGAACTGTCTGTGACTGTGACCTGCCACCATCGTCACTCCCTCAGCACTGAACTGTCTGTGACTGTGACCTACCGCCATCGTCACTCCCTCAGCACTGAACTGTCTGTGACTGTGACCTGCCACCATCGTCACTCCCTCAGTACTGAACTGTCTGTGACTGTGACCTACAGCCATCGTCATTCCTCAGCACTGAACTGTTTGTGACTGTGACCTGCAGCCATTGTCACTCCCTCAGCACTGAACTGACTCTGTGACTGTGACCTGCAGCCATTGTCACTCCCTCAGCACTGAACTGTCTGTGACTGTGACCTGCCACCATCGTCACTCCTCAGCACTGAACTGACTCTGTGACTGTGACCTGCCACCATCGTCACTCCCTCAGAACTGAACTGACTCTGTGACTGTGACCTACAGCCATCGTCATTCCTCAGCACTGAACTGTCTGTGACTGTGACCTGCAGCCATTGTCACTCCCTCAGCACTGAACCGTCTGTGACTGTGACCTGCCACAATCGTCACTCCCTCAGCGTTGAACTGACTCTGTGACTATGACCTGCAGACATCGTCACTCCTCAACACTGAACTGACTCTGTGACGGTGACCTGCAGCCATCGTCACTCGCTCAGCACTGAACTGTCTGTGACTGTGACCTGCCCCCATCGTCACTTCCTCAGCACTGAACTGTCTGTGACTGTGACCTGCAGCCATCGTCACTCCCTCAGCACTGAACCGTCTGTGACTGTGACCTGCCACTATCGTCACTCCCTCAGCACTGAACTGACTCCGTGACTGTGACCTGCCACCATCGTCACTCCCTCAGAACTGAACTGACTCTGTGACTGTGACCTACAGCCATCGTCACTCCTCAGCACTGAACCGTCTGTGACTGTGACCTGCCACAATCGTCACTCCCTCAGCGTTGAACTGACTCTGTGACTGTGACCTGCAGCCATCGTCACTCCCTCAGCACTGAACCGTCTGTGACTGTGACCTGCCACTATCGTCACTCCCTCAGCGCTGAACTGACTCTGTGACTGTGACCTTCCATCATCGTCACTCCCTCAGCACTGAACTGACTCTGTGACTGTGACCTACAGCCATTGTCACTCACTCTGCACTGAACTGATTCTGTGACGGTGACCTGCAGCCATCGTCACTCGCTCAACACTGAACTGTCTGTGACTGTGACCTGCCCCCATCGTCACTCCTCAGCACTGAACTGACTCTGTGACTATGACCTACAGCCATCGTCACTCCTCAGCACTGAACTGACTCTGTGACTGTGACCTGCCACCATCGTCACTCCTCAGCACTGAACTGACTCTGTGACTGTGACCTACAGCCATTGTCACTCCTCAGCACTGAACTGACTCTGTGACTGTGACCTGCCACCATCGTCACTCCTCAACACTGAACTGACTCTGTGACTGTGACCTGCCACCATCGTCACTCGCTCAGCACTGAACTGTCTGTGACTGTGACCTGCCCCCATCGTCACTCCCTCAGCACTGAACTGTCTGTGACTGTGACCTGCAGCCATCGTCACTCCCTCAGCACTGAACCGTCTGTGACTGTGACCTGCCACTATCGTCACTCCCTCAGCGCTGAACTGACTCTGTGACTGTGACCTTCCATCATCGTCGCTCCCTCAGCACTGAACTGACTCTGTGACTGTGACCTACAGCCAATGTCACTCACTCTGCACTGAACTCTCTGTGACTGTGGCCTGCAGGTATCGTCTCTCACTCTGCACTGAACTGATTCTGTGACGGTGACCTGCAGCCATCGTCACTCGCTCAACACTGAACTTTCTGTGACTGTGACCTGCCCCCATCGTCACTCCTCAGCACTGAACTGACTCTGTGACTATGACCTACAGCCATCGTCACTCCTCAGCACTGAACTGACTCTGTGACTGTGACCTACAGCCATTGTCACTCCTCAGCACTGAACTGACTCTGTGACGGTGACCTGCAGCCATTGTCACTCCCTCAGCACTGAACTGACTCTTTGACTGTGGCCTGCCACTATCGTCACTCCCTCGGCACTGAACTGACTCTGTGACTGTGACCTACAGCCATTGTCACTCCCTCAGCACTGAACTGACTCTGTGACTGTGACCTACAGCCATTGTCACTCACTCTGCACTGAACTGTCTTTGACTGTGGCCTGCAGCCATCGTCTCTCACTCTGCACTGAACTGACTCTGTGACTATGACCTGCCACTATCGTCACTCCCTCAACACTGAACTGACTCTGTGATTGTGACCTGCAGCCATCGTCACTCCCTCAGCACTGAACCGTCTGTGACTGTGACCTGCCACTATCGTCACTCCCTCAGCGCTGAACTGACTCTGTGACTGTGACCTTCCATCATCGTCACACCCTCAGCACTGAACTGACTCTGTGACTGTGACCTACAGCCATTGTCACTCACTCTGCACTGAACTGTCTGTGACTGTGGCCTGCAGGCATCGTCTCTCACTCTGCACTGAACTGATTCTGTGACGGTAACCTGCAGCCATCGTCACTCGCTCAACACTGAACTTTCTGTGACTGTGACCTGCCCCCATCGTCACTCCTCAGCACTGAACTGACTCTGTGACTGTGACCTGCCGCCATCGTCACTCCTCAGCACTGAACTGACTCTGTGACTGAGACCTACAGCCATCGTCACTCCTCAGCACTGAACCGTCTGTGACTGTGACCTGCCACTATCGTCACTCCCTCAGCGCTGAACTGACTCTGTGACTGTGACCTGCCACCATCGTCACTCCTCAGCACTGAACTGACTCTGTGATTGTGACCTGCAGCCATCGTCACTCCTCAGCGCTGAATTGACTCTGTGACTGTGACCTGCCACCATCGTCACTCCCTCAGAACTGAACTGACTCTGTGACTGTGACCTACAGCCATCGTCACTCCCTCAGCACTGAACCGTCTGTGACTGTGACCTGCCACTATCGTCACTCCCTCAGCGCTGAACTAACTCTGTGACTGTGACCTTCCATCATCGTCACTCCCTCAGCACTGAACTGACTCTGTGACTGTGACCTACAGCCATTGTCACTCACTCTGCACTGAACTGTCTTTGACTGTGGCCTGCAGCCATCGTCTCTCACTCTGCACTGAACTGACTCTGTGACTATGACCTGCCACTATCGTCACTCCCTCAACACTGAACTGACTCTGTGATTGTGACCTGCAGCCATCGTCACTCCCTCAGCACTGAACCGTCTGTGACTGTGACCTGCCACTATCGTCACTCCCTCAGCGCTGAACTGACTCTGTGACTGTGACCTTCCATCATCGTCACACCCTCAGCACTGAACTGACTCTGTGACTGTGACCTACAGCCATCGTCACTCCCTCAGCACTGAACTGACTCTGTGACTGTGACCTGCCAGCATCGTCACTCCTCAGCACTGAACTGACTCTGTGACTGTGACCTGCCACCAGCGTCACTCCTCAGCACTGAACTGACTCTGTGACTGTGGCCTGCCACTATCGTCACTCCCTCAACACTGAACTGACTCTGTGACTGTGACCTACAGCCATTGTCACTCACTCTGCACTGAACTGACTCTGTGATGGTGACCTGCAGCCATCGTCACTCCTCAGCACTGAACTGTCTGTGACTGTGGACTGCAACCATCGTCACTCCTCAGCACTGAACTGTCTGTGACTGTGACCTGCAGCCACCGTCACTCCCTCAGCACTGAACCGTCTGTGACTGTGGTCAAAGCCACCGTCTCTCATTCTGCACTGAACTGACTCTGTGACTGTGACCTGCAGCCATTGTCACTCCCTCAGCACTGAACTGACTCTGTGACTGTGGCCTGCCACTATCGTCACTCCCTCAGCACTGAACTGACTCTGCGACTGTGACCTACAGCCATTGTCACTCACTCTGCACTGAACTGTCTGTGACTGTGGCCTGCAGGCATCGTCTCTCACTCTGCACTGAACTGTCTGTGACTGTGACCTGCAGGCATCGTCACTCGCTCAGCACTGAACTGTCTGTGACTGTGACCTGCCCCCATCGTCACTCCTCAGCACTGAACTGACTCTGTGACTATGACCTACAGCCATCGTCACTCCTCAGCACTGAACTGACTCTGTGACTGTGACCTGCCACCATCGTCACTCCTCAGCACTGAACTGACTCTGTGACTGTGACCTATAGCCATTGTCACTCACTCAGCACTGAACTGATTCTGTGATTGTGACCTGCAGCCATCGTCACTCCTCAGCACTGAACTGACTCTGTGACTGTGACCTACAGCCATTGTCACTCACTCAGCGCTGTACGGACTCTGTGACTGTGACCTGCCACTATCGTCACTCCCTCAGCACTGAACTGACTCTGTGACTGTGACCTGCAGCCATCGTCACTCCTCAGCACTGAACTGACTCCGTGACTGTGACCTGCCCCATCGTCACTCCCTCAGAACTGAACTGACTCTGTGACTGTGACCTACAGCCATCGTCACTCCTCAGCACTGAACCGTCTGTGACAGTGACCTGCCACTATCGTCACTCCCTCAGCGCTGAACTGACTCTGTGACTGTGACCTGCAGCCATCGTCACTCCCTCAGCACTGAACCGTCTGTGACTGTGACCTGCCACTATCGTCACTCCCACAGCGCTGAACTGACTCTGTGACTGTGGCCTGCAGGCATCGTCTCTGACTCTGCACTGAACTGACTCTGTGACGGTGACCTGCAGCCATCGTCACTCGCTCAACACTGAACTGTCTGTGACTGTGACCTGCAGCCATCGTCTCTCACTCAGCACTGAACTGACTCTGTGACTGTGACCTGCCACTATCGTCACTCCTCAGCACTGAACTGACTCTGTGATTGTGACCTGTAGCCATCGTCACTCCCTCAGTACTGAACTGACTCTGTGACTGTGACCTACAGCCATTGTCACTCACTCAGCACTGTACTGACTCTGTGACTGTGACCTGCCACTATCGTCACTCCCTCAGCGTTGAACTCAATCTGTGACTGTGACCTGCAGCCATCGTCACTCCCTCAGCACTGAACTGACTCTGTGACTGTGACCTGCAGCCATCGTCACTCCTCAGCACTGAACTGACTCTGTGACTGTGACCTACAGCCATTGTCGCTCACTCAGCACTGTACTGACTCTGTGACTGTGACCTGCCACTATCGTCACTCCCTCAGCTATGAACTGACTCTGTGACTGTGACCTACAGCCATTGTCACTCACTCAGCACTGTACTGACTCTGTGACTGTGACCTGCCACTATCGTCACTCCTCAGCACTGAACTGACTCTGTGACTGTGACCTGCAGCCATCGTCACTCCCTCAGAACTGAACTGACTCTGTGACTGTGACCTACAGCCATCGTCACTCCTCAGCACTGAACCGTCTGTGACTGTGACCTGCCACTATCGTCACTCCCTCAGCACTGAACTGACTCCGTGACTGTGACCTGCCACCATCGTCACTCCCTCAGAACTGAACTGACTCTGTGACTGTGACCTACAGCCATCGTCACTCCTCAGCACTGAACCGTCTGTGACTGTGACCTGCCACAATCGTCACTCCCTCAGCGTTGAACTGACTCTGTGACTGTGACCTGCAGCCATCGTCACTCCCTCAGCACTGAACCGTCTGTGACTGTGACCTGCCACTATCGTCACTCCCTCAGCGCTGAACTGACTCTGTGACTGTGACCTTCCATCATCGTCACTCCCTCAGCACTGAACTGACTCTGTGACTGTGACCTACAGCCATTGTCACTCACTCTGCTCTGAACTGATTCTATGACGGTGACCTGCAGCCATCGTCACTCGCTCAACACTGAACTGTCTGTGACTGTGACCTGCCCCCATCGTCTCTCCTCAGCACTGAACTGACTCTGTGACTATGACCTACAGCCATCGTCACTCCTCAGCACTGAACTGACTCTGTGACTGTGACCTGCCACCATCGTCACTCCTCAGCACTGAACTGACTCTGTGACTGTGACCTACAGCCATTGTCACTCCTCAGCACTGAACTGACTCTGTGACTGTGACCTGCCACCATCGTCACTCCTCAACACTGAACTGTCTGTGACAGTGACCTGCAGCCATCGTCACTCGCTCAGCACTGAACTGTCTGTGACTGTGACCTGCCACCATCGTCACTCCCTCAGCACTGAACTGTCTGTGACTGTGACCTACCGCCATCGTCACTCCCTCAGCACTGAACTGTCTGTGACTGTGACCTGCCACCATCGTCACTCCCTCAGTACTGAACTGTCTGTGACTGTGACCTACAGCCATCGTCATTCCTCAGCACTGAACTGTTTGTGACTGTGACCTGCAGCCATTGTCACTCCCTCAGCACTGAACTGACTCTGTGACTGTGACCTGCAGCCATTGTCACTCCCTCAGCACTGAACTGTCTGTGACTGTGACCTGCCACCATCGTCACTCCTCAGCACTGAACTGACTCTGTGACTGTGACCTGCCACCATCGTCACTCCCTCAGAACTGAACTGACTCTGTGACTGTGACCTACAGCCATCGTCATTCCTCAGCACTGAACTGTCTGTGACTGTGACCTGCAGCCATTGTCACTCCCTCAGCACTGAACCGTCTGTGACTGTGACCTGCCACAATCGTCACTCCCTCAGCGTTGAACTGACTCTGTGACTATGACCTGCAGACATCGTCACTCCTCAACACTGAACTGACTCTGTGACGGTGACCTGCAGCCATCGTCACTCGCTCAGCACTGAACTGTCTGTGACTGTGACCTGCCCCCATCGTCACTTCCTCAGCACTGAACTGTCTGTGACTGTGACCTGCAGCCATCGTCACTCCCTCAGCACTGAACCGTCTGTGACTGTGACCTGCCACTATCGTCACTCCCTCAGCACTGAACTGACTCCGTGACTGTGACCTGCCACCATCGTCACTCCCTCAGAACTGAACTGACTCTGTGACTGTGACCTACAGCCATCGTCACTCCTCAGCACTGAACCGTCTGTGACTGTGACCTGCCACAATCGTCACTCCCTCAGCGTTGAACTGACTCTGTGACTGTGACCTGCAGCCATCGTCACTCCCTCAGCACTGAACCGTCTGTGACTGTGACCTGCCACTATCGTCACTCCCTCAGCGCTGAACTGACTCTGTGACTGTGACCTTCCATCATCGTCACTCCCTCAGCACTGAACTGACTCTGTGACTGTGACCTACAGCCATTGTCACTCACTCTGCACTGAACTGATTCTGTGACGGTGACCTGCAGCCATCGTCACTCGCTCAACACTGAACTGTCTGTGACTGTGACCTGCCCCCATCGTCACTCCTCAGCACTGAACTGACTCTGTGACTATGACCTACAGCCATCGTCACTCCTCAGCACTGAACTGACTCTGTGACTGTGACCTGCCACCATCGTCACTCCTCAGCACTGAACTGACTCTGTGACTGTGACCTACAGCCATTGTCACTCCTCAGCACTGAACTGACTCTGTGACTGTGACCTGCCACCATCGTCACTCCTCAACACTGAACTGACTCTGTGACTGTGACCTGCCACCATCGTCACTCGCTCAGCACTGAACTGTCTGTGACTGTGACCTGCCCCCATCGTCACTCCCTCAGCACTGAACTGTCTGTGACTGTGACCTGCAGCCATCGTCACTCCCTCAGCACTGAACCGTCTGTGACTGTGACCTGCCACTATCGTCACTCCCTCAGCGCTGAACTGACTCTGTGACTGTGACCTTCCATCATCGTCACTCCCTCAGCACTGAACTGACTCTGTGACTGTGACCTACAGCCAATGTCACTCACTCTGCACTGAACTCTCTGTGACTGTGGCCTGCAGGTATCGTCTCTCACTCTGCACTGAACTGATTCTGTGACGGTGACCTGCAGCCATCGTCACTCGCTCAACACTGAACTTTCTGTGACTGTGACCTGCCCCCATCGTCACTCCTCAGCACTGAACTGACTCTGTGACTATGACCTACAGCCATCGTCACTCCTCAGCACTGAACTGACTCTGTGACTGTGACCTACAGCCATTGTCACTCCTCAGCACTGAACTGACTCTGTGACGGTGACCTGCAGCCATTGTCACTCCCTCAGCACTGAACTGACTCTTTGACTGTGGCCTGCCACTATCGTCACTCCCTCGGCACTGAACTGACTCTGTGACTGTGACCTACAGCCATTGTCACTCCCTCAGCACTGAACTGACTCTGTGACTGTGACCTACAGCCATTGTCACTCACTCTGCACTGAACTGTCTTTGACTGTGGCCTGCAGCCATCGTCTCTCACTCTGCACTGAACTGACTCTGTGACTATGACCTGCCACTATCGTCACTCCCTCAACACTGAACTGACTCTGTGATTGTGACCTGCAGCCATCGTCACTCCCTCAGCACTGAACCGTCTGTGACTGTGACCTGCCACTATCGTCACTCCCTCAGCGCTGAACTGACTCTGTGACTGTGACCTTCCATCATCGTCACACGCTCAGCACTGAACTGACTCTGTGACTGTGACCTACAGCCATTGTCACTCACTCTGCACTGAACTGTCTGTGACTGTGGCCTGCAGGCATCGTCTCTCACTCTGCACTGAACTGATTCTGTGACGGTAACCTGCAGCCATCGTCACTCGCTCAACACTGAACTTTCTGTGACTGTGACCTGCCCCCATCGTCACTCCTCAGCACTGAACTGACTCTGTGACTGTGACCTGCCGCCATCGTCACTCCTCAGCACTGAACTGACTCTGTGACTGAGACCTACAGCCATCGTCACTCCTCAGCACTGAACCGTCTGTGACTGTGACCTGCCACTATCGTCACTCCCTCAGCGCTGAACTGACTCTGTGACTGTGACCTGCCACCATCGTCACTCCTCAGCACTGAACTGACTCTGTGATTGTGACCTGCAGCCATCGTCACTCCTCAGCGCTGAATTGACTCTGTGACTGTGACCTGCCACCATCGTCACTCCCTCAGAACTGAACTGACTCTGTGACTGTGACCTACAGCCATCGTCACTCCCTCAGCACTGAACCGTCTGTGACTGTGACCTGCCACTATCGTCACTCCCTCAGCGCTGAACTAACTCTGTGACTGTGACCTTCCATCATCGTCACTCCCTCAGCACTGAACTGACTCTGTGACTGTGACCTACAGCCATTGTCACTCACTCTGCACTGAACTGATTCTGTGACGGTGACCTGCAGCCATCGTCACTCGCTCAACACTGAACTGTCTGTGACTGTGACCAGCCCCCATCGTCACTCCTCAGCACTGAACTGACTCTGTGACTATGACCTACAGCCATCGTCACTCCTCAGCACTGAACTGACTCTGTGACTGTGACCTGCAGCCATCGTCACTCCTCAGCACTGAACTGACTCTGTGACTGTGACCTACAGCCATCGTCATTCCTCAGCACTGAACCGTCTGTGACTGTGACCTACAGCCATCGTCACTCCCTCAGCACTGAACTGACTCTGTGACTGTGACCTGCCAGCATCGTCACTCCTCAGCACTGAACTGACTCTGTGACTGTGACCTGCCACCAGCGTCACTCCTCAGCACTGAACTGACTCTGTGACTGTGGCCTGCCACTATCGTCACTCCCTCAACACTGAACTGACTCTGTGACTGTGACCTACAGCCATTGTCACTCACTCTGCACTGAACTGACTCTGTGATGGTGACCTGCAGCCATCGTCACTCCTCAGCACTGAACTGTCTGTGACTGTGGACTGCCACCATCGTCACTCCTCAGCACTGAACTGTCTGTGACTGTGACCTGCAGCCACCGTCACTCCCTCAGCACTGAACCGTCTGTGACTGTGGTCAAAGCCACCGTCTCTCATTCTGCACTGAACTGACTCTGTGACTGTGACCTGCAGCCATTGTCACTCCCTCAGCACTGAACTGACTCTGTGACTGTGGCCTGCCACTATCGTCACTCCCTCAGCACTGAACTGACTCTGCGACTGTGACCTACAGCCATTGTCACTCACTCTGCACTGAACTGTCTGTGACTGTGGCCTGCAGGCATCGTCTCTCACTCTGCACTGAACTGTCTGTGACTGTGACCTGCAGGCATCGTCACTCGCTCAGCACTGAACTGTCTGTGACTGTGACCTGCCCCCATCGTCACTCCTCAGCACTGAACTGACTCTGTGACTATGACCTACAGCCATCGTCACTCCTCAGCACTGAACTGACTCTGTGACTGTGACCTGCCACCATCGTCACTCCTCAGCACTGAACTGACTCTGTGACTGTGACCTATAGCCATTGTCACTCACTCAGCACTGAACTGATTCTGTGATTGTGACCTGCAGCCATCGTCACTCCTCAGCACTGAACTGACTCTGTGACTGTGACCTACAGCCATTGTCACTCACTCAGCGCTGTACGGACTCTGTGACTGTGACCTGCCACTATCGTCACTCCCTCAGCACTGAACTGACTCTGTGACTGTGACCTGCAGCCATCGTCACTCCTCAGCACTGAACTGACTCCGTGACTGTGACCTGCCCCATCGTCACTCCCTCAGAACTGAACTGACTCTGTGACTGTGACCTACAGCCATCGTCACTCCTCAGCACTGAACCGTCTGTGACAGTGACCTGCCACTATCGTCACTCCCTCAGCGCTGAACTGACTCTGTGACTGTGACCTGCAGCCATCGTCACTCCCTCAGCACTGAACCGTCTGTGACTGTGACCTGCCACTATCGTCACTCCCACAGCGCTGAACTGACTCTGTGACTGTGGCCTGCAGGCATCGTCTCTCACTCTGCACTGAACTGACTCTGTGACGGTGACCTGCAGCCATCGTCACTCGCTCAACACTGAACTGTCTGTGACTGTGACCTGCAGCCATCGTCTCTCACTCAGCACTGAACTGACTCTGTGACTGTGACCTGCCACTATCGTCACTCCTCAGCACTGAACTGACTCTGTGATTGTGACCTGTAGCCATCGTCACTCCCTCAGTACTGAACTGACTCTGTGACTGTGACCTACAGCCATTGTCACTCACTCAGCACTGTACTGACTCTGTGACTGTGACCTGCCACTATCGTCACTCCCTCAGCGTTGAACTCACTCTGTGACTGTGACCTGCAGCCATCGTCACTCCCTCAGCACTGAACTGACTCTGTGACTGTGACCTGCAGCCATCGTCACTCCTCAGCACTGAACTGACTCTGTGACTGTGACCTACAGCCATTGTCGCTCACTCAGCACTGTACTGACTCTGTGACTGTGACCTGCCACTATCGTCACTCCCTCAGCTATGAACTGACTCTGTGACTGTGACCTACAGCCATTGTCACTCACTCAGCACTGTACTGACTCTGTGACTGTGACCTGCCACTATCGTCACTCCTCAGCACTGAACTGACTCTGTGACTGTGACCTGCAGCCATCGTCACTCCCTCAGAACTGAACTGACTCTGTGACTGTGACCTACAGCCATCGTCACTCCTCAGCACTGAACCGTCTGTGACTGTGACCTGCCACTATCGTCACTCCCTCAGCACTGAACTGACTCCGTGACTGTGACCTGCCACCATCGTCACTCCCTCAGAACTGAACTGACTCTGTGACTGTGACCTACAGCCATCGTCACTCCTCAGCACTGAACCGTCTGTGACTGTGACCTGCCACAATCGTCACTCCCTCAGCGTTGAACTGACTCTGTGACTGTGACCTGCAGCCATCGTCACTCCCTCAGCACTGAACCGTCTGTGACTGTGACCTGCCACTATCGTCACTCCCTCAGCGCTGAACTGACTCTGTGACTGTGACCTTCCATCATCGTCACTCCCTCAGCACTGAACTGACTCTGTGACTGTGACCTACAGCCATTGTCACTCACTCTGCTCTGAACTGATTCTATGACGGTGACCTGCAGCCATCGTCACTCGCTCAACACTGAACTGTCTGTGACTGTGACCTGCCCCCATCGTCTCTCCTCAGCACTGAACTGACTCTGTGACTATGACCTACAGCCATCGTCACTCCTCAGCACTGAACTGACTCTGTGACTGTGACCTGCCACCATCGTCACTCCTCAGCACTGAACTGACTCTGTGACTGTGACCTACAGCCATTGTCACTCCTCAGCACTGAACTGACTCTGTGACTGTGACCTGCCACCATCGTCACTCCTCAACACTGAACTGTCTGTGACAGTGACCTGCAGCCATCGTCACTCGCTCAGCACTGAACTGTCTGTGACTGTGACCTGCCACCATCGTCACTCCCTCAGCACTGAACTGTCTGTGACTGTGACCTACCGCCATCGTCACTCCCTCAGCACTGAACTGTCTGTGACTGTGACCTGCCACCATCGTCACTCCCTCAGTACTGAACTGTCTGTGACTGTGACCTACAGCCATCGTCATTCCTCAGCACTGAACTGTTTGTGACTGTGACCTGCAGCCATTGTCACTCCCTCAGCACTGAACTGACTCTGTGACTGTGACCTGCAGCCATTGTCACTCCCTCAGCACTGAACTGTCTGTGACTGTGACCTGCCACCATCGTCACTCCTCAGCACTGAACTGACTCTGTGACTGTGACCTGCCACCATCGTCACTCCCTCAGAACTGAACTGACTCTGTGACTGTGACCTACAGCCATCGTCATTCCTCAGCACTGAACTGTCTGTGACTGTGACCTGCAGCCATTGTCACTCCCTCAGCACTGAACCGTCTGTGACTGTGACCTGCCACAATCGTCACTCCCTCAGCGTTGAACTGACTCTGTGACTATGACCTGCAGACATCGTCACTCCTCAACACTGAACTGACTCTGTGACGGTGACCTGCAGCCATCGTCACTCGCTCAGCACTGAACTGTCTGTGACTGTGACCTACCCCCATCGTCACTTCCTCAGCACTGAACTGTCTGTGACTGTGACCTGCAGCCATCGTCACTCCCTCAGCACTGAACCGTCTGTGACTGTGACCTGCCACTATCGTCACTCCCTCAGCACTGAACTGACTCCGTGACTGTGACCTGCCACCATCGTCACTCCCTCAGAACTGAACTGACTCTGTGACTGTGACCTACAGCCATCGTCACTCCTCAGCACTGAACCGTCTGTGACTGTGACCTGCCACAATCGTCACTCCCTCAGCGTTGAACTGACTCTGTGACTGTGACCTGCAGCCATCGTCACTCCCTCAGCACTGAACCGTCTGTGACTGTGACCTGCCACTATCGTCACTCCCTCAGCGCTGAACTGACTCTGTGACTGTGACCTTCCATCATCGTCACTCCCTCAGCACTGAACTGACTCTGTGACTGTGACCTACAGCCATTGTCACTCACTCTGCACTGAACTGATTCTGTGACGGTGACCTGCAGCCATCGTCACTCGCTCAACACTGAACTGTCTGTGACTGTGACCTGCCCCCATCGTCACTCCTCAGCACTGAACTGACTCTGTGACTGTGACCTACAGCCATTGTCACTCCTCAGCACTGAACTGACTCTGTGACTGTGACCTGCCACCATCGTCACTCCTCAACACTGAACTGACTCTGTGACTGTGACCTGCCACCATCGTCACTCGCTCAGCACTGAACTGTCTGTGACTGTGACCTGCCCCCATCGTCACTCCCTCAGCACTGAACTGTCTGTGACTGTGACCTGCAGCCATCGTCACTCCCTCAGCACTGAACCGTCTGTGACTGTGACCTGCCACTATCGTCACTCCCTCAGCGCTGAACTGACTCTGTGACTGTGACCTTCCATCATCGTCACTCCCTCAGCACTGAACTGACTCTGTGACTGTGACCTACAGCCAATGTCACTCACTCTGCACTGAACTCTCTGTGACTGTGGCCTGCAGGTATCGTCTCTCACTCTGCACTGAACTGATTCTGTGACGGTGACCTGCAGCCATCGTCACTCGCTCAACACTGAACTTTCTGTGACTGTGACCTGCCCCCATCGTCACTCCTCAGCACTGAACTGACTCTGTGACTATGACCTACAGCCATCGTCACTCCTCAGCACTGAACTGACTCTGTGACTGTGACCTACAGCCATTGTCACTCCCTCAGCACTGAACTGACTCTGTGACGGTGACCTGCAGCCATTGTCACTCCCTCAGCACTGAACTGACTCTTTGACTGTGGCCTGCCACTATCGTCACTCCCTCGGCACTGAACTGACTCTGTGACTGTGACCTACAGCCATTGTCACTCCCTCAGCACTGAACTGACTCTGTGACTGTGACCTACAGCCATTGTCACTCACTCTGCACTGAACTGTCTGTGACTGTGGCCTGCAGCCATCGTCTCTCACTCTGCACTGAACTGACTCTGTGACTATGACCTGCCACTATCGTCACTCCCTCAACACTGAACTGACTCTGTGATTGTGACCTGCAGCCATCGTCACTCCCTCAGCACTGAACCGTCTGTGACTGTGACCTGCCACTATCGTCACTCCCTCAGCGCTGAACTGACTCTGTGACTGTGACCTTCCATCATCGTCACACCCTCAGCACTGAACTGACTCTGTGACTGTGACCTACAGCCATTGTCACTCACTCTGCACTGAACTGTCTGTGACTGTGGCCTGCAGGCATCGTCTCTCACTCTGCACTGAACTGATTCTGTGACGGTAACCTGCAGCCATCGTCACTCGCTCAACACTGAACTTTCTGTGACTGTGACCTGCCCCCATCGTCACTCCTCAGCACTGAACTGACTCTGTGACTGTGACCTGCCGCCATCGTCACTCCTCAGCACTGAACTGACTCTGTGACTGAGACCTACAGCCATCGTCACTCCTCAGCACTGAACCGTCTGTGACTGTGACCTGCCACTATCGTCACTCCCTCAGCGCTGAACTGACTCTGTGACTGTGACCTGCCACCATCGTCACTCCTCAGCACTGAACTGACTCTGTGATTGTGACCTGCAGCCATCGTCACTCCTCAGCGCTGAATTGACTCTGTGACTGTGACCTGCCACCATCGTCACTCCCTCAGAACTGAACTGACTCTGTGACTGTGACCTACAGCCATCGTCACTCCCTCAGCACTGAACCGTCTGTGACTGTGACCTGCCACTATCGTCACTCCCTCAGCGCTGAACTAACTCTGTGACTGTGACCTTCCATCATCGTCACTCCCTCAGCACTGAACTGACTCTGTGACTGTGACCTACAGCCATTGTCACTCACTCTGCACTGAACTGATTCTGTGACGGTGACCTGCAGCCATCGTCACTCGCTCAACACTGAACTGTCTGTGACTGTGACCAGCCCCCATCGTCACTCCTCAGCACTGAACTGACTCTGTGACTATGACCTACAGCCATCGTCACTCCTCAGCACTGAACTGACTCTGTGACTGTGACCTGCAGCCATCGTCACTCCTCAGCACTGAACTGACTCTGTGACTGTGACCTACAGCCATCGTCATTCCTCAGCACTGAACCGTCTGTGACTGTGACCTACAGCCATCGTCACTCCCTCAGCACTGAACTGACTCTGTGACTGTGACCTGCCAGCATCGTCACTCCTCAGCACTGAACTGACTCTGTGACTGTGACCTGCCACCAGCGTCACTCCTCAGCACTGAACTGACTCTGTGACTGTGGCCTGCCACTATCGTCACTCCCTCAACACTGAACTGACTCTGTGACTGTGACCTACAGCCATTGTCACTCACTCTGCACTGAACTGACTCTGTGATGGTGACCTGCAGCCATCGTCACTCCTCAGCACTGAACTGTCTGTGACTGTGGACTGCCACCATCGTCACTCCTCAGCACTGAACTGTCTGTGACTGTGACCTGCAGCCACCGTCACTCCCTCAGCACTGAACCGTCTGTGACTGTGGTCAAAGCCACCGTCTCTCATTCTGCACTGAACTGACTCTGTGACTGTGACCTGCAGCCATTGTCACTCCCTCAGCACTGAACTGACTCTGTGACTGTGGCCTGCCACTATCGTCACTCCCTCAGCACTGAACTGACTCTGCGACTGTGACCTACAGCCATTGTCACTCACTCTGCACTGAACTGTCTGTGACTGTGGCCTGCAGGCATCGTCTCTCACTCTGCACTGAACTGTCTGTGACTGTGACCTGCAGGCATCGTCACTCGCTCAGCACTGAACTGTCTGTGACTGTGACCTGCCCCCATCGTCACTCCTCAGCACTGAACTGACTCTGTGACTATGACCTACAGCCATCGTCACTCCTCAGCACTGAACTGACTCTGTGACTGTGACCTGCCACCATCGTCACTCCTCAGCACTGAACTGACTCTGTGACTGTGACCTATAGCCATTGTCACTCACTCAGCACTGAACTGATTCTGTGATTGTGACCTGCAGCCATCGTCACTCCTCAGCACTGAACTGACTCTGTGACTGTGACCTACAGCCATTGTCACTCACTCAGCGCTGTACGGACTCTGTGACTGTGACCTGCCACTATCGTCACTCCCTCAGCACTGAACTGACTCTGTGACTGTGACCTGCAGCCATCGTCACTCCTCAGCACTGAACTGACTCCGTGACTGTGACCTGCCCCATCGTCACTCCCTCAGAACTGAACTGACTCTGTGACTGTGACCTACAGCCATCGTCACTCCTCAGCACTGAACCGTCTGTGACAGTGACCTGCCACTATCGTCACTCCCTCAGCGCTGAACTGACTCTGTGACTGTGACCTGCAGCCATCGTCACTCCCTCAGCACTGAACCGTCTGTGACTGTGACCTGCCACTATCGTCACTCCCACAGCGCTGAACTGACTCTGTGACTGTGGCCTGCAGGCATCGTCTCTCACTCTGCACTGAACTGACTCTGTGACGGTGACCTGCAGCCATCGTCACTCGCTCAACACTGAACTGTCTGTGACTGTGACCTGCAGCCATCGTCTCTCACTCAGCACTGAACTGACTCTGTGACTGTGACCTGCCACTATCGTCACTCCTCAGCACTGAACTGACTCTGTGATTGTGACCTGTAGCCATCGTCACTCCCTCAGTACTGAACTGACTCTGTGACTGTGACCTACAGCCATTGTCACTCACTCAGCACTGTACTGACTCTGTGACTGTGACCTGCCATTATCGTCACTCCCTCAGCGTTGAACTCACTCTGTGACTGTGACCTGCAGCCATCGTCACTCCCTCAGCACTGAACTGACTCTGTGACTGTGACCTGCAGCCATCGTCACTCCTCAGCACTGAACTGACTCTGTGACTGTGACCTACAGCCATTGTCGCTCACTCAGCACTGTACTGACTCTGTGACTGTGACCTGCCACTATCGTCACTCCCTCAGCTATGAACTGACTCTGTGACTGTGACCTACAGCCATTGTCACTCACTCAGCACTGTACTGACTCTGTGACTGTGACCTGCCACTATCGTCACTCCTCTGCACTGAACTGACTCTGTGACTGTGACCTGCAGCCATCGTCACTCCCTCAGAACTGAACTGACTCTGTGACTGTGACCTACAGCCATCGTCACTCCTCAGCACTGAACCGTCTGTGACTGTGACCTGCCACTATCGTCACTCCCTCAGCACTGAACTGACTCCGTGACTGTGACCTGCCACCATCGTCACTCCCTCAGAACTGAACTGACTCTGTGACTGTGACCTACAGCCATCGTCACTCCTCAGCACTGAACCGTCTGTGACTGTGACCTGCCACAATCGTCACTCCCTCAGCGTTGAACTGACTCTGTGACTGTGACCTGCAGCCATCGTCACTCCCTCAGCACTGAACCGTCTGTGACTGTGACCTGCCACTATCGTCACTCCCTCAGCGCTGAACTGACTCTGTGACTGTGACCTTCCATCATCGTCACTCCCTCAGCACTGAACTGACTCTGTGACTGTGACCTACAGCCATTGTCACTCACTCTGCTCTGAACTGATTCTATGACGGTGACCTGCAGCCATCGTCACTCGCTCAACACTGAACTGTCTGTGACTGTGACCTGCCCCCATCGTCTCTCCTCAGCACTGAACTGACTCTGTGACTATGACCTACAGCCATCGTCACTCCTCAGCACTGAACTGACTCTGTGACTGTGACCTGCCACCATCGTCACTCCTCAGCACTGAACTGACTCTGTGACTGTGACCTACAGCCATTGTCACTCCTCAGCACTGAACTGACTCTGTGACTGTGACCTGCCACCATCGTCACTCCTCAACACTGAACTGTCTGTGACAGTGACCTGCAGCCATCGTCACTCGCTCAGCACTGAACTGTCTGTGACTGTGACCTGCCACCATCGTCACTCCCTCAGCACTGAACTGTCTGTGACTGTGACCTACCGCCATCGTCACTCCCTCAGCACTGAACTGTCTGTGACTGTGACCTGCCACCATCGTCACTCCCTCAGTACTGAACTGTCTGTGACTGTGACCTACAGCCATCGTCATTCCTCAGCACTGAACTGTTTGTGACTGTGACCTGCAGCCATTGTCACTCCCTCAGCACTGAACTGACTCTGTGACTGTGACCTGCAGCCATTGTCACTCCCTCAGCACTGAACTGTCTGTGACTGTGACCTGCCACCATCGTCACTCCTCAGCACTGAACTGACTCTGTGACTGTGACCTGCCACCATCGTCACTCCCTCAGAACTGAACTGACTCTGTGACTGTGACCTACAGCCATCGTCATTCCTCAGCACTGAACTGTCTGTGACTGTGACCTGCAGCCATTGTCACTCCCTCAGCACTGAACCGTCTGTGACTGTGACCTGCCACAATCGTCACTCCCTCAGCGTTGAACTGACTCTGTGACTATGACCTGCAGACATCGTCACTCCTCAACACTGAACTGACTCTGTGACGGTGACCTGCAGCCATCGTCACTCGCTCAGCACTGAACTGTCTGTGACTGTGACCTGCCCCCATCGTCACTTCCTCAGCACTGAACTGTCTGTGACTGTGACCTGCAGCCATCGTCACTCCCTCAGCACTGAACCGTCTGTGACTGTGACCTGCCACTATCGTCACTCCCTCAGCACTGAACTGACTCCGTGACTGTGACCTGCCACCATCGTCACTCCCTCAGAACTGAACTGACTCTGTGACTGTGACCTACAGCCATCGTCACTCCTCAGCACTGAACCGTCTGTGACTGTGACCTGCCACAATCGTCACTCCCTCAGCGTTGAACTGACTCTGTGACTGTGACCTGCAGCCATCGTCACTCCCTCAGCACTGAACCGTCTGTGACTGTGACCTGCCACTATCGTCACTCCCTCAGCGCTGAACTGACTCTGTGACTGTGACCTTCCATCATCGTCACTCCCTCAGCACTGAACTGACTCTGTGACTGTGACCTACAGCCATTGTCACTCACTCTGCACTGAACTGATTCTGTGACGGTGACCTGCAGCCATCGTCACTCGCTCAACACTGAACTGTCTGTGACTGTGACCTGCCCCCATCGTCACTCCTCAGCACTGAACTGACTCTGTGACTATGACCTACAGCCATCGTCACTCCTCAGCACTGAACTGACTCTGTGACTGTGACCTGCCACCATCGTCACTCCTCAGCACTGAACTGACTCTGTGACTGTGACCTACAGCCATTGTCACTCCTCAGCACTGAACTGACTCTGTGACTGTGACCTGCCACCATCGTCACTCCTCAACACTGAACTGACTCTGTGACTGTGACCTGCCACCATCGTCACTCGCTCAGCACTGAACTGTCTGTGACTGTGACCTGCCCCCATCGTCACTCCCTCAGCACTGAACTGTCTGTGACTGTGACCTGCAGCCATCGTCACTCCCTCAGCACTGAACCGTCTGTGACTGTGACCTGCCACTATCGTCACTCCCTCAGCGCTGAACTGACTCTGTGACTGTGACCTTCCATCATCGTCAATCCCTCAGCACTGAACTGACTCTGTGACTGTGACCTACAGCCAATGTCACTCACTCTGCACTGAACTCTCTGTGACTGTGGCCTGCAGGTATCGTCTCTCACTCTGCACTGAACTGATTCTGTGACGGTGACCTGCAGCCATCGTCACTCGCTCAACACTGAACTTTCTGTGACTGTGACCTGCCCCCATCGTCACTCCTCAGCACTGAACTGACTCTGTGACTATGACCTACAGCCATCGTCACTCCTCAGCACTGAACTGACTCTGTGACTGTGACCTACAGCCATTGTCACTCCTCAGCACTGAACTGACTCTGTGACGGTGACCTGCAGCCATTGTCACTCCCTCAGCACTGAACTGACTCTTTGACTGTGGCCTGCCACTATCGTCACTCCCTCGGCACTGAACTGACTCTGTGACTGTGACCTACAGCCATTGTCACTCCCTCAGCACTGAACTGACTCTGTGACTGTGACCTACAGCCATTGTCACTCACTCTGCACTGAACTGTCTTTGACTGTGGCCTGCAGCCATCGTCTCTCACTCTGCACTGAACTGACTCTGTGACTATGACCTGCCACTATCGTCACTCCCTCAACACTGAACTGACTCTGTGATTGTGACCTGCAGCCATCGTCACTCCCTCAGCACTGAACCGTCTGTGACTGTGACCTGCCACTATCGTCACTCCCTCAGCGCTGAACTGACTCTGTGACTGTGACCTTCCATCATCGTCACACCCTCAGCACTGAACTGACTCTGTGACTGTGACCTACAGCCATTGTCACTCACTCTGCACTGAACTGTCTGTGACTGTGGCCTGCAGGCATCGTCTCTCACTCTGCACTGAACTGATTCTGTGACGGTAACCTGCAGCCATCGTCACTCGCTCAACACTGAACTTTCTGTGACTGTGACCTGCCCCCATCGTCACTCCTCAGCACTGAACTGACTCTGTGACTGTGACCTGCCGCCATCGTCACTCCTCAGCACTGAACTGACTCTGTGACTGAGACCTACAGCCATCGTCACTCCTCAGCACTGAACCGTCTGTGACTGTGACCTGCCACTATCGTCACTCCCTCAGCGCTGAACTGACTCTGTGACTGTGACCTGCCACCATCGTCACTCCTCAGCACTGAACTGACTCTGTGATTGTGACCTGCAGCCATCGTCACTCCTCAGCGCTGAATTGACTCTGTGACTGTGACCTGCCACCATCGTCACTCCCTCAGAACTGAACTGACTCTGTGACTGTGACCTACAGCCATCGTCACTCCCTCAGCACTGAACCGTCTGTGACTGTGACCTGCCACTATCGTCACTCCCTCAGCGCTGAACTAACTCTGTGACTGTGACCTTCCATCATCGTCACTCCCTCAGCACTGAACTGACTCTGTGACTGTGACCTACAGCCATTGTCACTCACTCTGCACTGAACTGATTCTGTGACGGTGACCTGCAGCCATCGTCACTCGCTCAACACTGAACTGTCTGTGACTGTGACCAGCCCCCATCGTCACTCCTCAGCACTGAACTGACTCTGTGACTATGACCTACAGCCATCGTCACTCCTCAGCACTGAACTGACTCTGTGACTGTGACCTGCAGCCATCGTCACTCCTCAGCACTGAACTGACTCTGTGACTGTGACCTACAGCCATCGTCATTCCTCAGCACTGAACCGTCTGTGACTGTGACCTACAGCCATCGTCACTCCCTCAGCACTGAACTGACTCTGTGACTGTGACCTGCCAGCATCGTCACTCCTCAGCACTGAACTGACTCTGTGACTGTGACCTGCCACCAGCGTCACTCCTCAGCACTGAACTGAGTCTGTGACTGTGGCCTGCCACTATCGTCACTCCCTCAACACTGAACTGACTCTGTGACTGTGACCTACAGCCATTGTCACTCACTCTGCACTGAACTGACTCTGTGATGGTGACCTGCAGCCATCGTCACTCCTCAGCACTGAACTGTCTGTGACTGTGGACTGCCACCATCGTCACTCCTCAGCACTGAACTGTCTGTGACTGTGACCTGCAGCCACCGTCACTCCCTCAGCACTGAACCGTCTGTGACTGTGGTCAAAGCCACCGTCTCTCATTCTGCACTGAACTGACTCTGTGACTGTGACCTGCAGCCATTGTCACTCCCTCAGCACTGAACTGACTCTGTGACTGTGGCCTGCCACTATCGTCACTCCCTCAGCACTGAACTGACTCTGCGACTGTGACCTACAGCCATTGTCACTCACTCTGCACTGAACTGTCTGTGACTGTGGCCTGCAGGCATCGTCTCTCACTCTGCACTGAACTGTCTGTGACTGTGACCTGCAGGCATCGTCACTCGCTCAGCACTGAACTGTCTGTGACTGTGACCTGCCCCCATCGTCACTCCTCAGCACTGAACTGACTCTGTGACTATGACCTACAGCCATCGTCACTCCTCAGCACTGAACTGACTCTGTGACTGTGACCTGCCACCATCGTCACTCCTCAGCACTGAACTGACTCTGTGACTGTGACCTATAGCCATTGTCACTCACTCAGCACTGAACTGATTCTGTGATTGTGACCTGCAGCCATCGTCACTCCTCAGCACTGAACTGACTCTGTGACTGTGACCTACAGCCATTGTCACTCACTCAGCGCTGTACGGACTCTGTGACTGTGACCTGCCACTATCGTCACTCCCTCAGCACTGAACTGACTCTGTGACTGTGACCTGCAGCCATCGTCACTCCTCAGCACTGAACTGACTCCGTGACTGTGACCTGCCCCATCGTCACTCCCTCAGAACTGAACTGACTCTGTGACTGTGACCTACAGCCATCGTCACTCCTCAGCACTGAACCGTCTGTGACAGTGACCTGCCACTATCGTCACTCCCTCAGCGCTGAACTGACTCTGTGACTGTGACCTGCAGCCATCGTCACTCCCTCAGCACTGAACCGTCTGTGACTGTGACCTGCCACTATCGTCACTCCCACAGCGCTGAACTGACTCTGTGACTGTGGCCTGCAGGCATCGTCTCTCACTCTGCACTGAACTGACTCTGTGACGGTGACCTGCAGCCATCGTCACTCGCTCAACACTGAACTGTCTGTGACTGTGACCTGCAGCCATCGTCTCTCACTCAGCACTGAACTGACTCTGTGACTGTGACCTGCCACTATCGTCACTCCTCAGCACTGAACTGACTCTGTGATTGTGACCTGTAGCCATCGTCACTCCCTCAGTACTGAACTGACTCTGTGACTGTGACCTACAGCCATTGTCACTCACTCAGCACTGTACTGACTCTGTGACTGTGACCTGCCACTATCGTCACTCCCTCAGCGTTGAACTCACTCTGTGACTGTGACCTGCAGCCATCGTCACTCCCTCAGCACTGAACTGACTCTGTGACTGTGACCTGCAGCCATCGTCACTCCTCAGCACTGAACTGACTCTGTGACTGTGACCTACAGCCATTGTCGCTCACTCAGCACTGTACTGACTCTGTGACTGTGACCTGCCACTATCGTCACTCCCTCAGCTATGAACTGACTCTGTGACTGTGACCTACAGCCATTGTCACTCACTCAGCACTGTACTGACTCTGTGACTGTGACCTGCCACTATCGTCACTCCTCAGCACTGAACTGACTCTGTGACTGTGACCTGCAGCCATCGTCACTCCCTCAGAACTGAACTGACTCTGTGACTGTGACCTACAGCCATCGTCACTCCTCAGCACTGAACCGTCTGTGACTGTGACCTGCCACTATCGTCACTCCCTCAGCACTGAACTGACTCCGTGACTGTGACCTGCCACCATCGTCACTCCCTCAGAACTGAACTGACTCTGTGACTGTGACCTACAGCCATCGTCACTCCTCAGCACTGAACCGTCTGTGACTGTGACCTGCCACAATCGTCACTCCCTCAGCGTTGAACTGACTCTGTGACTGTGACCTGCAGCCATCGTCACTCCCTCAGCACTGAACCGTCTGTGACTGTGACCTGCCACTATCGTCACTCCCTCAGCGCTGAACTGACTCTGTGACTGTGACCTTCCATCATCGTCACTCCCTCAGCACTGAACTGACTCTGTGACTGTGACCTACAGCCATTGTCACTCACTCTGCTCTGAACTGATTCTATGACGGTGACCTGCAGCCATCGTCACTCGCTCAACACTGAACTGTCTGTGACTGTGACCTGCCCCCATCGTCTCTCCTCAGCACTGAACTGACTCTGTGACTATGACCTACAGCCATCGTCACTCCTCAGCACTGAACTGACTCTGTGACTGTGACCTGCCACCATCGTCACTCCTCAGCACTGAACTGACTCTGTGACTGTGACCTACAGCCATTGTCACTCCTCAGCACTGAACTGACTCTGTGACTGTGACCTGCCACCATCGTCACTCCTCAACACTGAACTGTCTGTGACAGTGACCTGCAGCCATCGTCACTCGCTCAGCACTGAACTGTCTGTGACTGTGACCTGCCACCATCGTCACTCCCTCAGCACTGAACTGTCTGTGACTGTGACCTACCGCCATCGTCACTCCCTCAGCACTGAACTGTCTGTGACTGTGACCTGCCACCATCGTCACTCCCTCAGTACTGAACTGTCTGTGACTGTGACCTACAGCCATCGTCATTCCTCAGCACTGAACTGTTTGTGACTGTGACCTGCAGCCATTGTCACTCCCTCAGCACTGAACTGACTCTGTGACTGTGACCTGCAGCCATTGTCACTCCCTCAGCACTGAACTGTCTGTGACTGTGACCTGCCACCATCGTCACTCCTCAGCACTGAACTGACTCTGTGACTGTGACCTGCCACCATCGTCACTCCCTCAGAACTGAACTGACTCTGTGACTGTGACCTACAGCCATCGTCATTCCTCAGCACTGAACTGTCTGTGACTGTGACCTGCAGCCATTGTCACTCCCTCAGCACTGAACCGTCTGTGACTGTGACCTGCCACAATCGTCACTCCCTCAGCGTTGAACTGACTCTGTGACTATGACCTGCAGACATCGTCACTCCTCAACACTGAACTGACTCTGTGACGGTGACCTGCAGCCATCGTCACTCGCTCAGCACTGAACTGTCTGTGACTGTGACCTGCCCCCATCGTCACTTCCTCAGCACTGAACTGTCTGTGACTGTGACCTGCAGCCATCGTCACTCCCTCAGCACTGAACCGTCTGTGACTGTGACCTGCCACTATCGTCACTCCCTCAGCACTGAACTGACTCCGTGACTGTGACCTGCCACCATCGTCACTCCCTCAGAACTGAACTGACTCTGTGACTGTGACCTACAGCCATCGTCACTCCTCAGCACTGAACCGTCTGTGACTGTGACCTGCCACAATCGTCACTCCCTCAGCGTTGAACTGACTCTGTGACTGTGACCTGCAGCCATCGTCACTCCCTCAGCACTGAACCGTCTGTGACTGTGACCTGCCACTATCGTCACTCCCTCAGCGCTGAACTGACTCTGTGACTGTGACCTTCCATCATCGTCACTCCCTCAGCACTGAACTGACTCTGTGACTGTGACCTACAGCCATTGTCACTCACTCTGCACTGAACTGATTCTGTGACGGTGACCTGCAGCCATCGTCACTCGCTCAACACTGAACTGTCTGTGACTGTGACCTGCCCCCATCGTCACTCCTCAGCACTGAACTGACTCTGTGACTATGACCTACAGCCATCGTCACTCCTCAGCACTGAACTGACTCTGTGACTGTGACCTGCCACCATCGTCACTCCTCAGCACTGAACTGACTCTGTGACTGTGACCTACAGCCATTGTCACTCCTCAGCACTGAACTGACTCTGTGACTGTGACCTGCCACCATCGTCACTCCTCAACACTGAACTGACTCTGTGACTGTGACCTGCCACCATCGTCACTCGCTCAGCACTGAACTGTCTGTGACTGTGACCTGCCCCCATCGTCACTCCCTCAGCACTGAACTGTCTGTGACTGTGACCTGCAGCCATCGTCACTCCCTCAGCACTGAACCGTCTGTGACAGTGACCTGCCACTATCGTCACTCCCTCAGCGCTGAACTGACTCTGTGACTGTGACCTTCCATCATCGTCACTCCCTCAGCACTGAACTGACTCTGTGACTGTGACCTACAGCCAATGTCACTCACTCTGCACTGAACTCTCTGTGACTGTGGCCTGCAGGTATCGTCTCTCACTCTGCACTGAACTGATTCTGTGACGGTGACCTGCAGCCATCGTCACTCGCTCAACACTGAACTTTCTGTGACTGTGACCTGCCCCCATCGTCACTCCTCAGCACTGAACTGACTCTGTGACTATGACCTACAGCCATCGTCACTCCTCAGCACTGAACTGACTCTGTGACTGTGACCTACAGCCATTGTCACTCCCTCAGCACTGAACTGACTCTGTGACGGTGACCTGCAGCCATTGTCACTCCCTCAGCACTGAACTGACTCTTTGACTGTGGCCTGCCACTATCGTCACTCCCTCGGCACTGAACTGACTCTGTGACTGTGACCTACAGCCATTGTCACTCCCTCAGCACTGAACTGACTCTGTGACTGTGACCTACAGCCATTGTCACTCACTCTGCACTGAACTGTCTGTGACTGTGGCCTGCAGCCATCGTCTCTCACTCTGCACTGAACTGACTCTGTGACTATGACCTGCCACTATCGTCACTCCCTCAACACTGAACTGACTCTGTGATTGTGACCTGCAGCCATCGTCACTCCCTCAGCACTGAACCGTCTGTGACTGTGACCTGCCACTATCGTCACTCCCTCAGCGCTGAACTGACTCTGTGACTGTGACCTTCCATCATCGTCACACCCTCAGCACTGAACTGACTCTGTGACTGTGACCTACAGCCATTGTCACTCACTCTGCACTGAACTGTCTGTGACTGTGGCCTGCAGGCATCGTCTCTCACTCTGCACTGAACTGATTCTGTGACGGTAACCTGCAGCCATCGTCACTCGCTCAACACTGAACTTTCTGTGACTGTGACCTGCCCCCATCGTCACTCCTCAGCACTGAACTGACTCTGTGACTGTGACCTGCCGCCATCGTCACTCCTCAGCACTGAACTGACTCTGTGACTGAGACCTACAGCCATCGTCACTCCTCAGCACTGAACCGTCTGTGACTGTGACCTGCCACTATCGTCACTCCCTCAGCGCTGAACTGACTCTGTGACTGTGACCTGCCACCATCGTCACTCCTCAGCACTGAACTGACTCTGTGATTGTGACCTGCAGCCATCGTCACTCCTCAGCGCTGAATTGACTCTGTGACTGTGACCTGCCACCATCGTCACTCCCTCAGAACTGAACTGACTCTGTGACTGTGACCTACAGCCATCGTCACTCCCTCAGCACTGAACCGTCTGTGACTGTGACCTGCCACTATCGTCACTCCCTCAGCGCTGAACTAACTCTGTGACTGTGACCTTCCATCATCGTCACTCCCTCAGCACTGAACTGACTCTGTGACTGTGACCTACAGCCATTGTCACTCACTCTGCACTGAACTGATTCTGTGACGGTGACCTGCAGCCATCGTCACTCGCTCAACACTGAACTGTCTGTGACTGTGACCAGCCCCCATCGTCACTTCTCAGCACTGAACTGACTCTGTGACTATGACCTACAGCCATCGTCACTCCTCAGCACTGAACTGACTCTGTGACTGTGACCTGCAGCCATCGTCACTCCTCAGCACTGAACTGACTCTGTGACTGTGACCTACAGCCATCGTCATTCCTCAGCACTGAACCGTCTGTGACTGTGACCTACAGCCATCGTCACTCCCTCAGCACTGAACTGACTCTGTGACTGTGACCTGCCAGCATCGTCACTCCTCAGCACTGAACTGACTCTGTGACTGTGACCTGCCACCAGCGTCACTCCTCAGCACTGAACTGACTCTGTGACTGTGGCCTGCCACTATCGTCACTCCCTCAACACTGAACTGACTCTGTGACTGTGACCTACAGCCATTGTCACTCACTCTGCACTGAACTGACTCTGTGATGGTGACCTGCAGCCATCGTCACTCCTCAGCACTGAACTGTCTGTGACTGTGGACTGCCACCATCGTCACTCCTCAGCACTGAACTGTCTGTGACTGTGACCTGCAGCCACCGTCACTCCCTCAGCACTGAACCGTCTGTGACTGTGGTCAAAGCCACCGTCTCTCATTCTGCACTGAACTGACTCTGTGACTGTGACCTGCAGCCATTGTCACTCCCTCAGCACTGAACTGACTCTGTGACTGTGGCCTGCCACTATCGTCACTCCCTCAGCACTGAACTGACTCTGCGACTGTGACCTACAGCCATTGTCACTCACTCTGCACTGAACTGTCTGTGACTGTGGCCTGCAGGCATCGTCTCTCACTCTGCACTGAACTGTCTGTGACTGTGACCTGCAGGCATCGTCACTCGCTCAGCACTGAACTGTCTGTGACTGTGACCTGCCCCCATCGTCACTCCTCAGCACTGAACTGACTCTGTGACTATGACCTACAGCCATCGTCACTCCTCAGCACTGAACTGACTCTGTGACTGTGACCTGCCACCATCGTCACTCCTCAGCACTGAACTGACTCTGTGACTGTGACCTATAGCCATTGTCACTCACTCAGCACTGAACTGATTCTGTGATTGTGACCTGCAGCCATCGTCACTCCTCAGCACTGAACTGACTCTGTGACTGTGACCTACAGCCATTGTCACTCACTCAGCGCTGTACGGACTCTGTGACTGTGACCTGCCACTATCGTCACTCCCTCAGCACTGAACTGACTCTGTGACTGTGACCTGCAGCCATCGTCACTCCTCAGCACTGAACTGACTCCGTGACTGTGACCTGCCCCATCGTCACTCCCTCAGAACTGAACTGACTCTGTGACTGTGACCTACAGCCATCGTCACTCCTCAGCACTGAACCGTCTGTGACAGTGACCTGCCACTATCGTCACTCCCTCAGCGCTGAACTGACTCTGTGACTGTGACCTGCAGCCATCGTCACTCCCTCAGCACTGAACCGTCTGTGACTGTGACCTGCCACTATCGTCACTCCCACAGCGCTGAACTGACTCTGTGACTGTGGCCTGCAGGCATCGTCTCTCACTCTGCACTGAACTGACTCTGTGACGGTGACCTGCAGCCATCGTCACTCGCTCAACACTGAACTGTCTGTGACTGTGACCTGCAGCCATCGTCTCTCACTCAGCACTGAACTGACTCTGTGACTGTGACCTGCCACTATCGTCACTCCTCAGCACTGAACTGACTCTGTGATTGTGACCTGTAGCCATCGTCACTCCCTCAGTACTGAACTGACTCTGTGACTGTGACCTACAGCCATTGTCACTCACTCAGCACTGTACTGACTCTGTGACTGTGACCTGCCACTATCGTCACTCCCTCAGCGTTGAACTCACTCTGTGACTGTGACCTGCAGCCATCGTCACTCCCTCAGCACTGAACTGACTCTGTGACTGTGACCTGCAGCCATCGTCACTCCTCAGCACTGAACTGACTCTGTGACTGTGACCTACAGCCATTGTCGCTCACTCAGCACTGTACTGACTCTGTGACTGTGACCTGCCACTATCGTCACTCCCTCAGCTATGAACTGACTCTGTGACTGTGACCTACAGCCATTGTCACTCACTCAGCACTGTACTGACTCTGTGACTGTGACCTGCCACTATCGTCACTCCTCAGCACTGAACTGACTCTGTGACTGTGACCTGCAGCCATCGTCACTCCCTCAGAACTGAACTGACTCTGTGACTGTGACCTACAGCCATCGTCACTCCTCAGCACTGAACCGTCTGTGACTGTGACCTGCCACTATCGTCACTCCCTCAGCACTGAACTGACTCCGTGACTGTGACCTGCCACCATCGTCACTCCCTCAGAACTGAACTGACTCTGTGACTGTGACCTACAGCCATCGTCACTCCTCAGCACTGAACCGTCTGTGACTGTGACCTGCCACAATCGTCACTCCCTCAGCGTTGAACTGACTCTGTGACTGTGACCTGCAGCCATCGTCACTCCCTCAGCACTGAACCGTCTGTGACTGTGACCTGCCACTATCGTCACTCCCTCAGCGCTGAACTGACTCTGTGACTGTGACCTTCCATCATCGTCACTCCCTCAGCACTGAACTGACTCTGTGACTGTGACCTACAGCCATTGTCACTCACTCTGCTCTGAACTGATTCTATGACGGTGACCTGCAGCCATCGTCACTCGCTCAACACTGAACTGTCTGTGACTGTGACCTGCCCCCATCGTCTCTCCTCAGCACTGAACTGACTCTGTGACTATGACCTACAGCCATCGTCACTCCTCAGCACTGAACTGACTCTGTGACTGTGACCTGCCACCATCGTCACTCCTCAGCACTGAACTGACTCTGTGACTGTGACCTACAGCCATTGTCACTCCTCAGCACTGAACTGACTCTGTGACTGTGACCTGCCACCATCGTCACTCCTCAACACTGAACTGTCTGTGACAGTGACCTGCAGCCATCGTCACTCGCTCAGCACTGAACTGTCTGTGACTGTGACCTGCCACCATCGTCACTCCCTCAGCACTGAACTGTCTGTGACTGTGACCTACCGCCATCGTCACTCCCTCAGCACTGAACTGTCTGTGACTGTGACCTGCCACCATCGTCACTCCCTCAGTACTGAACTGTCTGTGACTGTGACCTACAGCCATCGTCATTCCTCAGCACTGAACTGTTTGTGACTGTGACCTGCAGCCATTGTCACTCCCTCAGCACTGAACTGACTCTGTGACTGTGACCTGCAGCCATTGTCACTCCCTCAGCACTGAACTGTCTGTGACTGTGACCTGCCACCATCGTCACTCCTCAGCACTGAACTGACTCTGTGACTGTGACCTGCCACCATCGTCACTCCCTCAGAACTGAACTGACTCTGTGACTGTGACCTACAGCCATCGTCATTCCTCAGCACTGAACTGTCTGTGACTGTGACCTGCAGCCATTGTCACTCCCTCAGCACTGAACCGTCTGTGACTGTGACCTGCCACAATCGTCACTCCCTCAGCGTTGAACTGACTCTGTGACTATGACCTGCAGACATCGTCACTCCTCAACACTGAACTGACTCTGTGACGGTGACCTGCAGCCATCGTCACTCGCTCAGCACTGAACTGTCTGTGACTGTGACCTGCCCCCATCGTCACTTCCTCAGCACTGAACTGTCTGTGACTGTGACCTGCAGCCATCGTCACTCCCTCAGCACTGAACCGTCTGTGACTGTGACCTGCCACTATCGTCACTCCCTCAGCACTGAACTGACTCCGTGACTGTGACCTGCCACCATCGTCACTCCCTCAGAACTGAACTGACTCTGTGACTGTGACCTACAGCCATCGTCACTCCTCAGCACTGAACCGTCTGTGACTGTGACCTGCCACAATCGTCACTCCCTCAGCGTTGAACTGACTCTGTGACTGTGACCTGCAGCCATCGTCACTCCCTCAGCACTGAACCGTCTGTGACTGTGACCTGCCACTATCGTCACTCCCTCAGCGCTGAACTGACTCTGTGACTGTGACCTTCCATCATCGTCACTCCCTCAGCACTGAACTGACTCTGTGACTGTGACCTACAGCCATTGTCACTCACTCTGCACTGAACTGATTCTGTGACGGTGACCTGCAGCCATCGTCACTCGCTCAACACTGAACTGTCTGTGACTGTGACCTGCCCCCATCGTCACTCCTCAGCACTGAACTGACTCTGTGACTATGACCTACAGCCATCGTCACTCCTCAGCACTGAACTGACTCTGTGACTGTGACCTGCCACCATCGTCACTCCTCAGCACTGAACTGACTCTGTGACTGTGACCTACAGCCATTGTCACTCCTCAGCACTGAACTGACTCTGTGACTGTGACCTGCCACCATCGTCACTCCTCAACACTGAACTGACTCTGTGACTGTGACCTGCCACCATCGTCACTCGCTCAGCACTGAACTGTCTGTGACTGTGACCTGCCCCCATCGTCACTCCCTCAGCACTGAACTGTCTGTGACTGTGACCTGCAGCCATCGTCACTCCCTCAGCACTGAACCGTCTGTGACTGTGACCTGCCACTATCGTCACTCCCTCAGCGCTGAACTGACTCTGTGACTGTGACCTTCCATCATCGTCACTCCCTCAGCACTGAACTGACTCTGTGACTGTGACCTACAGCCAATGTCACTCACTCTGCACTGAACTCTCTGTGACTGTGGCCTGCAGGTATCGTCTCTCACTCTGCACTGAACTGATTCTGTGACGGTGACCTGCAGCCATCGTCACTCGCTCAACACTGAACTTTCTGTGACTGTGACCTGCCCCCATCGTCACTCCTCAGCACTGAACTGACTCTGTGACTATGACCTACAGCCATCGTCACTCCTCAGCACTGAACTGACTCTGTGACTGTGACCTACAGCCATTGTCACTCCCTCAGCACTGAACTGACTCTGTGACGGTGACCTGCAGCCATTGTCACTCCCTCAGCACTGAACTGACTCTTTGACTGTGGCCTGCCACTATCGTCACTCCCTCGGCACTGAACTGACTCTGTGACTGTGACCTACAGCCATTGTCACTCCCTCAGCACTGAACTGACTCTGTGACTGTGACCTACAGCCATTGTCACTCACTCTGCACTGAACTGTCTGTGACTGTGGCCTGCAGCCATCGTCTCTCACTCTGCACTGAACTGACTCTGTGACTATGACCTGCCACTATCGTCACTCCCTCAACACTGAACTGACTCTGTGATTGTGACCTGCAGCCATCGTCACTCCCTCAGCACTGAACCGTCTGTGACTGTGACCTGCCACTATCGTCACTCCCTCAGCGCTGAACTGACTCTGTGACTGTGACCTTCCATCATCGTCACACCCTCAGCACTGAACTGACTCTGTGACTGTGACCTACAGCCATTGTCACTCACTCTGCACTGAACTGTCTGTGACTGTGGCCTGCAGGCATCGTCTCTCACTCTGCACTGAACTGATTCTGTGACGGTAACCTGCAGCCATCGTCACTCGCTCAACACTGAACTTTCTGTGACTGTGACCTGCCCCCATCGTCACTCCTCAGCACTGAACTGACTCTGTGACTGTGACCTGCCGCCATCGTCACTCCTCAGCACTGAACTGACTCTGTGACTGTGACCTGCCCCCATCGTCACTCCCTGAGCACTGAACTGACTCTGTGACTATGACCTACAGCCATCGTCACTCCTCAGCACTGAACTGACTCTGTGACTGTGACCTGCCACCATCGTCACTCCTCAGCACTGAACTGACTCTGTGACTGTGACCTGCAGCCATCGTCACTCCTCAGCACTGAACTGACTCTGTGACTGTGACCTACAGCCATTGTCACTCCTCAGCACTGAACTGACTCTGTGACTGTGACCTGCCACCATCGTCACTCCTCAACACTGAACTGTCTGTGACAGTGACCTGCAGCCATCGTCACTCGCTCAGCACTGAACTGTCTGTGACTGTGACCTGCCACCATCGTCACTCCCTCAGCACTGAACTGTCTGTGACTGTGACCTACATCCATCGTCATTCCTCAGCACTGAACTGTCTGTGACTGTGACCTGCAGCCATTGTCACTCCCTTAGCGCTGAACTGACTCTGTGACGGTGACCTGCAGCCATCGTCACTCCTCAGCACTGAACTGACTCTGTGACTGTGACCTACCGCTATCGTCACTCCTCAGCACTGAACTGACTCTGTGACTGTGACCTGCCACCATCGTCACTCCTCAGCACTGAACTGACTCTGTGACTGTGACCTGCCACCATCGTCACTCCTCAACACTGAACTGTCTGTGACTGTGACCTGCAGCCATCGTCACTCGCTCAGCACTGAACTGTCTGTGACTGTGACCTGCCCCCATCGTCACTCCTCAGCACTGAACTGACTCTGTGACTATGACCTACAGCCATCGTCACTCCTCAGCACTGAATGACTCTGTGACTATGACCTACAGCCATCGTCACTCCTCAGCACTGAACTGACTCTGTGACTGTGACCTGCCACCATCGTCACTCCTCAGCACTGAACTGACTCTGTGACTGTGACCTGCCACCATCGTCACTCCCTCAGCACTGAACTGTCTGTGACTGTGACCTGCAGCCATCGTCACTCGCTCAGCACTGAACTGTCTGTGACTGTGACCTGCCACCATCGTCACTCCCTCAGTACTGAACTGTCTGTGACTGTGACCTACAGCCATCGTCATTCCTCAGCACTGAACTGTTTGTGACTGTGACCTGAAGCCATTGTCACTCCCTCAGCACTGAACTGACTCTGTGACTGTGACCTGCAGCCATCGTCACTCCTCAGCACTGAACTGACTCTGTGACTGCGACCTGCAGCCATCGTCACTTCTCAGCACTGAACTGACTCTGTGACTGTGACCTGCAGCCATCGTCACTCCTCAGCACTGAACTGTCTGTGACTGTGACCTGCAGGATTATCACTCCTCAGCACTGAACTGACTCTGTGACTGTGGCCTGCCACTATCGTCACTCGCTCAACACTGAACTGACTCTGTGACTGTGACCTGCAGCCATCGTCACTCCTCAGCACTGAACTGTCTGTGACTGTGACCTGCAGACATCGTCACTCCCTCAGCACTGAACCGTCTGTGACTGTGGTCAGAGCCACCGTCTCTCACTCTGCACTGAACTGACTCTGTGACTGTGACCTGCAGCCATCATCTCCCACTCTGCACTGAACTGACTCTGTGACTGTGGCCTGCCACTATCGTCACTCCCTCGGCACTGAACTGACTCTGTGACTGTGACCTACAGCCATTGTCACTCCCTCAGCACTGAACTGACTCTGTGACTGTGACCTACAGCCATTGTCACTCACTCTGCACTGAACTGTCTGTGACTGTGGCCTGCAGCCATTGTCACTCACTCTGCACTGAACTGTCTGTGACTATGACCTGCCACTATCGTCACTCCCTCAACACTGAACTGACTCTGTGATTGTGACCTGCAGCCATCGTCACTCCCTCAGCACTGAACTGACTCTGTGACTGTGACCTGCCGCCACTATCGTCACTCCCTCAGCGCTGAACTGACTCTGTGACTGTGACCTGCAGCCATCGTCACTCGCTCAACACTGAACCGTCTGTGACTGTGACCTGCCACTATCGTCACTCCCTCAACGCTGAACTGACTCTGTGACAGTGACCTGCCCCCATCGTCACTCCTCAGCACTCAACTGACTCTGTGACAGTGACCTGCAGCCATCGTCACTCGCTCAGCACTGAACTGTCTGTGACTGTGACCTACAGCCATCGTCACTCCTCAGCACTGAACCGTCTGTGACTGTGACCTGCCACTATCGTCACTCCCTCAACGCTGAACTGACTCTGTGACTGTGACCTGCCCCCATCGTCACTCCTCAGCACTGAACTGACTCCGTGACTGTGACCTGCCACCATCGTCACTCCCTCAGCACTGAACTAACACTGTGACTGTGACCTACAGCCATCGTCACTCCCTCAGCACTCAACTGACTCTGTGACGGTGACCTGCAGCCATCGTCACTCGCTCAACACTGAACTGTCTGTGACTGTGACCTGCCCCCATCGTCACTCCTCAGCACTGAACTGACTCTGTGACTATGACCTACAGCCATCGTCACTCCTCAGCACTGAACTGACTCTGTGACTGTGACCTGCCACCATCGTCACTCCTCAGCACTGAACTGACTCTGTGACTGTGACCTACAGCCATTGTCACTCCTCAGCACTGAACTAACTCTGTGACTGTGACCTGCCATCATCGTCACTCCTCAACACTGAACTGTCTGTGACTGTGACCTGCAGCCATCGTCACTCGCTCAGCACTGAACTGTCTGTGACTGTGACCTGCCCCCATCGTCACTCCTCAGCACTGAACTGACTCTGTGACTGTGACCTGCCCCCATCGTCACTCCTCAGCACTGAACTGACTCCGTGACTGTGACCTGCCACCATCGTCACTCCCTCAGAACTGAACTGACTCTGTGACTGTGACCTACAGCCATCGTCACTCCTCAGCACTGAACCGTCTGTGACTGTGACCTGCCACAATCGTCACTCCCTCAACGCTGAACTGACTCTGTGACTGTGACCTGCAGCCATCGTCACTCCTCAGCGCTGAACTGACTCTGTGACTGTGACCTGCCACTATCGTCACTCCTCAGCACTGAACTGACTCTGTGACTGACCTGCAGCCATCGTCACTCCCTCAGCACTGAACCGTCTGTGACTGTGACCTGCCACTATCGTCACTCCCTCAGCGCTGAACTGACTCTGTGACTGTGACCTACAGCCATTGTCACTCACTCTGCACTGAACTGTCTGTGACTGTGGCCTGCAGGCATCGTCTCTCACTCTGCACTGAACTGATTCTGTGACTATGACCTGCCACTATCGTCACTCCCTCAACACTGAACTGTCTGTGACTGTGACCTGCCCCCATCGTCACTCCTCAGCACTGAACTGACTCTGTGACTGTGACCTGCAGCCATCGTCACTCCCTCAGCACTGAACCGTCTGTGACTGTGACCTGCCACTATCGTCACTCCCTCAGCGCTGAACTGACTCTGTGACTGTGACCTTCCATCATCGTCACTCCCTCAGCACTGAACTGACTCTGTGACTGTGACCTACAGCCAATGTCACTCACTCTGCACTGAACTCTCTGTGACTGTGGCCTGCAGGCATCGTCTCTCACTCTGCACTGAACTGATTCTGTGACGGTGACCTGCAGCCATCGTCACTCGCTCAACACTGAACTGTCTGTGACTGTGACCTGCCCCCATCGTCACTCCTCAGCACTGAATTGACTCTGTGACTATGACCTACAGCCATCGTCACTCCTCAGCACTGAACTGACTCTGTGACTGTGACCTGCAGCCATCGTCACTCCTCAGCACTGAACTGACTCTGTGACTGTGACCTACAGCCATTGTCACTCCTCAGCACTGAACTGACTCTGTGACTGTGACCTGCCACCATCGTCACTCCTCAACACTGAACTGTCTGTGACAGTGACCTGCAGCCATCGTCACTCGCTCAGCACTGAACTGTCTGTGACTGTGACCTGCCACCATCGTCACTCCCTCAGCACTGAACTGACTCTGTGACTGTGACCTGCCAGCATCGTCACTCCCTCAGCACTGAACTGTCTGTGACTGTGACCTACATCCATCGTCATTCCTCAGCACTGAACTGTCTGTGACTGTGACCTGCAGCCATTGTCACTCCCTCAGCACTCAACTGACTCTGTGACGGTGACCTGCAGCCATCGTCACTCGCTCAACACTGAACTGTCTGTGACTGTGACCTGCCCCCATCGTCACTCCTCAGCACTGAACTGACTCTGTGACTATGACCTACAGCCATCGTCACTCCTCAGCACTGAACTAACTCTGTGACTGTGACCTGCCATCATCGTCACTCCTCAACACTGAACTGTCTGTGACTGTGACCTGCCCCCATCGTCACTCCTCAGCACTGAACTGACTCTGTGACTGTGACCTGCCACCATCGTCACTCCTCAGCACAGAACTGACTCTGTGACTGTGACCTACAGCCATTGTCACTCCTCAGCACTGAACTAACTCTGTGACTGTGACCTGCCATCATCGTCACTCCTCAACACTGAACTGTCTGTGACTGTGACCTGCCCCCATCGTCACTCCTCAGCACTGAACTGACTCTGTGACTGTGACCTGCAGCCATCGTCACTCCCTCAGCACTGAACCGTCTGTGACTGTGACCTGCCACTATCGTCACTCCCTCAGCGCTGAACTGACTCTGTGACTGTCACCTTCCATCATCGTCACTCCCTCAGCACTGAACTGACTCTGTGACTATGACCTGCAGCCATCGTCACTCCTCAGCACTGAACTGACTCTGTGACTGTGACCTGCCACCATCGTCACTCCCTCAGCACTGAACTGTCTGTGACTGTGACCTACATCCATCGTCACTCCTCAGCACTGAACTGTCTGTGACTGTGACCTGCCACCATCGTCACTCCCTCAGCACTGAACTGTCTGTGACTGTGACCTGCCACCATCGTCACTCCCTCAGCACTGAACTGTCTGTGACTGTGACCTACATCCATCGTCATTCCTCAGCACTGAACTGTCTGTGACTGTGACCTGCAGCCATTGTCACTCCCTCAGCACTGAACTGTCTGTGACTGTGACCTACAGCCATCTTCACTCGCTCAGCACTGAACTGTCTGTGACTGTGACCTGCCACCATCGTCACTCCCTCAGTACTGAACTGTCTGTGACTGTGACCTACAGCCATCGTCATTCCTCAGCACTGAACTGTTTGTGACTGTGACCTGCAGCCATTGTCACTCCCTCAGCACTGAACTGACTCTGTGACTGTGACCTGCAGCCATCGTCACTCCTCAGCACTCAACTGCATCTGTGACTGTGACCTGCAGCCATCGTCACTCCTCAGCACTGAACTGACTCTGTGACTGTGACCTGCAGCCATCGTCACTCCTCAGCACTGAACTGACTCTGTGACTGTGACCTGCAGCCATCGTAACTCCTCAGCACTGAACTGTCTGTGACTGTGACCTGCAGCCATCGTCACTCCTCAGCACTGAACCGTCTGTGACTGTGACCTGCCCCCATCGTCACTCCTCAGCACTGAACTGACTCTGTGACTATGACCTACAGCCATCGTCACTCCTCAGCACTGAACTGTCTGTGACTGTGACCTACAGCCATTGTCACTCCCTCAGCACTGAACTGTCTGTGACTGTGACCTACAGCCATCGTCATTCCTCAGCACTGACCTGAATCTGTGACTGTGACCTGCAGCCATCGTCACTCCTCAGCACTGAACTGTCTGTGACTGTGACCTGCAGGATCATCACTCCTCAGCACTGAACTGACTCTGTGACTGTGGCCTGCCACTATCGTCACTCGCTCAACACTGAACTGTCTCTGTGACTGTGACCTGCAGCCATCGTCACTCCTCAGCACTGAACTGTCTGTGACTGTGACCTGCAGGATCATCACTCCTCAGCACTGAACTGACTCTGTGACTGTGGCCTGCCACTATCGTCACTCGCTCAACACTGAACTGACTCTGTGACTGTGACCTGCAGCCATCGTCACTCCTCAGCACTGAACCGTCTGTGACTGTGGTCAGAGCCACCGTCTCTCACTCTGCACTGAACTGACTCTGTGACTGTGACCTGCAGCCATCATCTCCCACTCTGCACTGAACTGACTCTGTGACTGTGACCTGCAGCCATTGTCACTCCCTCAGCACTGAACTGACTCTGTGACTGTGGCCTGCCACTATCGTCACTCCCTCGGCACTGAACTGACTCTGTGACTGTGACCTACAGCCATTGTCACTCCCTCAGCACTGAACTGACTCTGTGACTGTGACCTACAGCCATTGTCACTCACTCTGCACTGAACTGTCTGTGACTGTGGCCTGCAGCCATCGTCTCTCACTCTGCACTGAACTGACTCTGTGACTATGACCTGCCACTATCGTCACTCCCTCAACACTGAACTGACTCTGTGATTGTGACCTGCAGCCATCGTCACTCCCTCAGCGCTGAACTGACTCTGTGACTGTGACCTTCCATCATCGTCACTCCCTCAGCACAGAACTGACTCTGTGACTGTGACCTACAGCCATTGTCACTCACTCTGCACTGAACTGTCTGTGACTGTGGCCTGCAGGCATCGTCTCTCACTCTGCACTGAACTGATTCTGTGACGGTGACCTGCAGCCATCGTCACTCGCTCAACACTGAACTGTCTGTGACTGTGACCTGCCACTATCGTCACTCCCTCAGCGCTGAACTGACTCTGTGAATGTGACCTTCCATCATCGTCACTCCCTCAGCACTGAACTGACTCTGTGACTGTGACCTACAGCCATTGTCACTCACTCTGCACTGAACTGTCTGTGACTGTGGCCTGCAGGCATCGTCTCTCACTCTGCACTGAACTGATTCTGTGACGGTGACCTGCAGCCATCGTCACTCGCTCAACACTGAACTGTCTGTGACTGTGACCTGCCCCCATCGCCACTCCTCAGCACTGAACTGACTCTGTGACTGTGACCTGCAGCCATCGTCACTCCCTCAGCACTGAACCGTCTGTGACTGTGACCTGCCACTATCGTCACTCCCTCAGCGCTGAACTGACTCTGTGACTGTGACCTTCCATCATCGTCACTCCCTCAGCACTGAACTGACTCTGTGACTATGACCTACAGCCATCGTCACTCCTCAGCACTGAACTGACTCTGTGACTGTGACCTGCCACCATCGTCACTCCCTCAGCACTGAACTGTCTGTGACTGTGACCTACATCCATCGTCATTCCTCAGCACTGAACTGTCTGTGACTGTGACCTGCAGCCATCGTCACTCCTCAGCACTGAACCGTCTGTGACTGTGACCTGCCACTATCGTCACTCCTCAGCACTGAACTGACTCTGTGACTATGACCTACAGCCATCGTCACTCCTCAGCACTGAACTGACTCTGTGACTGTGACCTGCCACCATCGTCACTCCCTCAGCACTGAACTGTCTGTGACTGTGACCTACATCCATCGTCATTCCTCAGCACTGAACTGTCTGTGACTGTGACCTGCAGCCATCGTCACTCCTCAGCACTGAACCGTCTGTGACTGTGAACTGCCACTATCGTCACTCCCTCAACGCTGAACTGACTCTGTGACTGTGACCTGCAGCCATCGTCACTCCTCAGCACTGAACTGACTCTGTGACTGTGACCTGCAGCCATCGTCACTCCTCAGCACTGAACTGACTCTGTGACTGTGACCTACAGCCATTGTCACTCCCTCAGCACTGAACTGACTCTGTGACTGTGACCTACAGTCATTGTCACTCCTCAGCACTGAACAGTCTGTGACTGTGACCTACAGCCATCGTCACTCCTCAGCAGTGAACTGACTCTGTGACTGTGGCCTGCCACAATCGTCACTCCCTCAACACTGAACTGACTCTGTGACTGTGACCTGCAGCCATCGTCACTCCTCAGCACTGAACTGTCTGTAACTGTGACCTGCCACCATCGTCACTCCTCAGCACTGAACTGACTCTGTGACTGTGGCCTGCCACTATCGTCACTCCCTCAGCACTGAACTGACTCTGCGACTGTGACCTACAGCCATTGTCACTCACTCTGCACTGAACTGTCTGTGACTGTGGCCTGCAGGCATCGTCTCTCACTCTGCACTGAACTGACTCTGTGACGGTGACCTGCAGCCATCGTCACTCGCTCAACACTGAACTGTCTGTGACTGTGACCTGCAGCCATCGTCTCTCACTCAGCACTGAACTGACTCTGTGACTATGACCTGCCACTATCGTCACTCCCTCAACACTGAACTGACTCTGTGATTGTGACCTGTAGCCATCGTCACTCCCTCAGCACTGAACTGACTCTGTGACTGTGACCTACAGCCATCGTCACTCGCTCAGCACTGAACTGTCTGTGACTGTGACCTGCCCCCATCGTCACTCCTCAGCACTGAACTGACTCTGTGACTGTGACCTGCAGCCATCGTCACTCCTCAGCACTGAACTGACTCTGTGACTGTGGCCTGCCACCATCGTCACTCCTCAGCACTGAACTGACTCTGTGACTGTGACCTGCAGCCATCGTCACGCCTCAGCACTGAACTGACTCTGTGACTGTGACCTGCCACCATCGTCACTCCTCAGCACTGAACTGACTCTGTGATTGTGACCTGCAGCCATCGTCACTCCTCAGCACTGAACTGACTCTGTGACTGTGACCTACAGCCATTGTCACTCACTCAGCACTGTACTGACTCTGTGACTGTGACCTGCCACTATCGTCACTCCCTCAGCACTGAACTGACTCTGTGACTGAGACCTACAGCCATCGTCACTCCTCAGCACTGAACCGTCTGTGACTGTGACCTGCCACTATCGTCACTCCCTCAGCGCTGAACTGACTCTGTGACTGTGACCTGCCACCATCGTCACTCCTCAGCACTGAACTGACTCTGTGACTGTGACCTTCCATCATCGTCACTCCCTAAGCACTGAACTGACTCTGTGACTGTGACCTACAGCCAATGTCACTCACTCTGCACTGAACTCTCTGTGACTGTGGCCTGCAGGCATCGTCTCTCACTCTGCACTGAACTGATTCTGTGACGGTGACCTGCAGCCATCGTCACTCGCTCAACACTGAACTGTCTGTGACTGTGACCTGCCACTATCGTCACTCCCTCAGCGCTGAACTGACTCTGTGACTGTGACCTTCCATCATCGTCACTCCCTCAGCACTGAACTGACTCTGTGACTGTGACCTACAGCCATTGTCACTCACTCTGCACTGAACTGTCTGTGACTGTGGCCTGCAGGCATCGTCTCTCACTCTGCACTGAACTGATTCTGTGACGGTGACCTGCAGCCATCGTCACTCGCTCAACACTGAACTGTCTGTGACTGTGACCTGCCCCCATCGCCACTCCTCAGCACTGAACTGACTGTGTGACTGTGACCTGCAGCCATCGTCACTCCCTCAGCACTGAACCGTCTGTGACTGTGACCTGCCACCATCGTCACTCCCTCAGCACTGAACTGTCTGTGACTGTGACCTACATCCATCGTCATTCCTCAGCACTGAACTGTCTGTGACTGTGACCTGCAGCCATCGTCACTCCTCAGCACTGAACCGTCTGTGACTGTGACCTGCCACTATCGTCACTCCTCAGCACTGAACTGACTCTGTGACTATGACCTACAGCCATCGTCACTCCTCAGCACTGAACTGACTCTGTGACTGTGACCTGCCACCATCGTCACTCCCTCAGCACTGAACTGTCTGTGACTGTGACCTACTGCCATCGTCACTCCTCAGCACTGAACTGACTCTGTGACTTTGACCTGCAGCCATTGTCACTCCTCTGCACTGAACTGACTCTGTGACTGTGACCTGCCACCATCGTCACTCCCTCAGCACTGAACTGTCTGTGACTGTGACCTACATCCATCGTCATTCCTCAGCACTGAACTGTCTGTGACTGTGACCTGCAGCCATTGTCACTCCCTCAGCACTCAACTGACTCTGTGACGGTGACCTGCAGCCATCGTCACTCGCTCAACACTGAACTGTCTGTGACTGTGACCTGCCCCCATCGTCACTCCTCAGCACTGAACTGACTCTGTGACTATGACCTACAGCCATCGTCACTCCTCAGCACTGAACTGACTCTGTGACTGTGACCTGCCACCATCGTCACTCCTCAGCACTGAACTGACTCTGTGACTGTGACCTACAGCCATTGTCACTCCTCAGCACTGAACTAACTCTGTGACTGTGACCTGCCATCATCGTCACTCCTCAACACTGAACTGTCTGTGACTGTGACCTGCAGTCATCGTCACTCGCTCAGCACTGAACTGTCTGTGACTGTGACCTACAGCCATCGTCATTCCTCAGCACTGAACTGTCTGTGACTGTGACCTGCCCCCATCGTCACTCCTCAGCACTGAACTGACTCTGTGACTGTGACCTGCAGCCATCGTCACTCCCTCAGCACTGAACCGTCTGTGACTGTGACCTGCCACTATCGTCACTCCCTCAGCGCTGAACTGACTCTGTGACTGTGACCTTCCATCATCGTCACTCCCTCAGCACTGAACTGACTCTGTGACTGTGACCTACAGCCATTGTCACTCACTCTGCACTGAACTGATTCTGTGACGGTGACCTGCAGCCATCGTCACTCGCTCAACACTGAACTGTCTGTGACTGTGACCTGCCACTATCGTCACTCCCTCAGCGCTGAACTGACTCTGTGACTGTGACCTTCCATCATCGTCACTCCCTCAGCACTGAACTGTCTGTGACTGTGACCTACATCCATCGTCATTCCTCAGCACTGAACTGTCTGTGACTGTGACCTGCAGCCATTGTCACTCCCTCAGCACTCAACTGACTCTGTGACGGTGACCTGCAGCCATCGTCACTCGCTCAACACTGAACTGTCTGTGACTGTGACCTGCCCCCATCGTCACTCCTCAGCACTGAACTGACTCTGTGACTATGACCTACAGCCATCGTCACTCCTCAGCACTGAACTGACTCTGTGACTGTGACCTGCCACCATCGTCACTCCTCAGCACTGAACTGACTCTGTGACTGTGACCTACAGCCATTGTCACTCTTCAGCACTGAACTAACTCTGTGACTGTGACCTGCCATCATCGTCACTCCTCAACACTGAACTGTCTGTGACTGTGACCTGCAGTCATCGTCTCTCGCTCAGCACTGAACTGTCTGTGACTGTGACCTACAGCCATCGTCATTCCTCAGCACTGAACTGTCTGTGACTGTGACCTGCCCACATCGTCACTCCTCAGCACTGAACTGACTCTGTGACTGTGACCTGCAGCCATCGTCACTCCCTCAGCACTGAACCGTCTGTGACTGTGACCTGCCACTATCGTCACTCCCTCAGCGCTGAACTGACTCTGTGACTGTGACCTTCCATCATCGTCACTCCCTCAGCACTGAACTGACTCTGTGACTATGACCTACAGCCATCGTCACTCCTCAGCATTGAACTGACTCTGTGACTGTGACCTGCCACCATCGTCACTCCCTCAGCACTGAACTGACTCTGTGACTGTGACCTACATCCATCGTCACTCCTCAGCACTGAACTGTCTGTGACTGTGACCTGCCACCATCGTCACTCCCTCAGCACTGAACTGTCTGTGACTGTGACCTGCCACCATCGTCACTCCCTCAGCACTGAACTGTCTGTGACTGTGACCTACATCCATCGTCATTCCTCAGCACTGAACTGTCTGTGACTGTGACCTGCAGCCATTGTCACTCCCTCAGCACTGAACTGTCTGTGACTGTGACCTACAGCCATCTTCACTCGCTCAGCACTGAACTGACTCTGTGACTGTGACCTGCCACCATCGTCACTCCCTCAGCACTGAACTGTCTGTGACTGTGACCTACATCCATCGTCACTCCTCAGCACTGAACTGTCTGTGACTGTGACCTGCCACCATCGTCACTCCCTCAGCACTGAACTGTCTGTGACTGTGACCTGCCACCATCGTCACTCCCTCAGCACTGAACTGTCTGTGACTGTGACCTACATCCATCGTCATTCCTCAGCACTGAACTGTCTGTGACTGTGACCTGCAGCCATTGTCACTCCCTCAGCACTGAACTGTCTGTGACTGTGACCTACAGCCATCTTCACTCGCTCAGCACTGAACTGTCTGTGACTGTGACCTGCCACCCTCGTCACTCCCTCAGTACTGAACTGTCTGTGACTGTGACCTACAGCCATCGTCATTCCTCAGCACTGAACTGTTTGTGACTGTGACCTGCAGCCATTGTCACTCCCTCAGCACTGAACTGACTCTGTGACTGTGACCTGCAGCCATCGTCACTCCTCAGCACTCAACTGCATCTGTGACTGTGACCTGCAGCCATCGTCACTCCTCAGAACTGAACTGACTCTGTGACTGTGACCTGCAGCCATCGTCACTCCTCAGCACTGAACTGACTCTGTGACTGTGACCTGCAGCCATCGTCACTCCTCAGCACTGAACTGTCTGTGACTGTGACCTGCAGCCATCGTCACTCCTCAGCACTGAACCGTCTGTGACTGTGACCTGCCCCCATCGTCACTCCTCAGCACTGAACTGACTCTGTGACTATGACCTACAGCCATCGTCACTCCTCAGCACTGAACTGTCTGTGACTGTGACCTACAGCCATTGTCACTCCCTCAGCACTGAACTGTCTGTGACTGTGACCTACAGCCATCGTCATTCCTCAGCACTGACCTGACTCTGTGACTGTGACCTGCAGCCATCGTCACTCCTCAGCACTGAACTGTCTGTGACTGTGACCTGCAGGATCATCACTCCTCAGCACTGAACTGACTCTGTGACTGTGGCCTGCCACTATCGTCACTCGCTCAACACTGAACTGTCTCTGTGACTGTGACCTGCAGCCATCGTCACTCCTCAGCACTGAACTGTCTGTGACTGTGACCTGCAGGATCATCACTACTCAGCACTGAACTGACTCTGTGACTGTGGCCTGCCACTATCGTCACTCGCTCAACACTGAACTGACACTGTGACTGTGACCTGCAGCCATCGTCACTCCTCAGCACTGAACCGTCTGTGACTGTGGTCAGAGCCACCGTCTCTCACTCTGCACTGAACTGACTCTGTGACTATGACCTGCCACTATCGTCACTCCCTCAACACTGAACTGACTCTGTGATTGTGACCTGCAGCCATCGTCACTCCTCAGCACTGAACTGTCTGTGACTGTGGTCAGAGCCACCGTCTCACACTCTGCACTGAACTGACTCTGTGACTGTGACCTGCAGCCATCATCTCCCACTCTGCACTGAACTGACTCTGTGACTGTGACCTGCAGCCATTGTCACTCCCTCAGCACTGAACTGACTCTGTGACTGTGGCCTGCCACTATCGTCACTCCCTCGGCACTGAACTGACTCTGTGACTGTGACCTACAGCCATTGTCACTCCCTCAGCACTGAACTGACTCTGTGACTGTGACCTACAGCCATTGTCACTCACTCTGCACTGAACTGTCTGTGACTGTGGCCTGCAGCCATCGTCTCTCACTCTGCACTGAACTGACTCTGTGACTATGACCTGCCACTATCGTCACTCCCTCAACACTGAACTGACTCTGTGATTGTGACCTGCCACCATCGTCACTCCTCAGCACTGAACTGACTCTGTGACTGTGACCTACAGCCATTGTCACTCCTCAGCACTGAACTAACTCTGTGACTGTGATCTGCCATCATCGTCACTCCTCAACACTGAACTGTCTGTGACTGTGACCTGCAGCCATCGTCACTCGCTCAGCACTGAACTGTCTGTGACTGTGACCTACAGCCATCGTCATTCCTCAGCACTGAACTGTCTGTGACTGTGACCTGCCCCCATCGTCACTCCTCAGCACTGAACTGACTCTGTGACTGTGACCTGCAGCCATCGTCACTCCTCAGCACTGACCTGACTCTGTGACTGTGACCTGCAGCCATCGTCACTCCTCAGCACTGAACTGTCTGTGACTGTGACCTGCAGGATCATCACTCCTCAGCACTGAACTGACTCTGTGACTGTGGCCTGCCACTATCGTCACTCGCTCAACACTGAACTGTCTCTGTGACTGTGACCTGCAGCCATCGTCACTCCTCAGCACTGAACTGTCTGTGACTGTGACCTGCAGGATCATCACTCCTCAGCACTGAACTGACTCTGTGACTGTGGCCTGCCACTATCGTCACTCGCTCAACACTGAACTGACTCTGTGACTGTGACCTGCAGCCATCGTCACTCCTCAGCACTGAACCGTCTGTGACTGTGGTCAGAGCCACCGTCTCTCACTCTGCACTGAACTGACTCTGTGACTATGACCTGCCACTATCGTCACTCCCTCAACACTGAACTGACTCTGTGATTGTGACCTGCAGCCATCGTCACTCCTCAGCACTGAACTGTCTGTGACTGTGGTCAGAGCCACCGTCTCACACTCTGCACTGAACTGACTCTGTGACTGTGACCTGCAGCCATCATCTCCCACTCTGCACTGAACTGACTCTGTGACTGTGACCTGCAGCCATTGTCACTCCCTCAGCACTGAACTGACTCTGTGACTGTGGCCTGCCACTATCGTCACTCCCTCGGCACTGAACTGACTCTGTGACTGTGACCTACAGCCATTGTCACTCCCTCAGCACTGAACTGACTCTGTGACTGTGACCTACAGCCATTGTCACTCACTCTGCACTGAACTGTCTGTGACTGTGGCCTGCAGCCATCGTCTCTCACTCTGCACTGAACTGAATCTGTGACTATGACCTGCCACTATCGTCACTCCCTCAACACTGAACTGACTCTGTGATTGTGACCTGCAGCCATCGTCACTCCCTCAGCACTGAACCGTCTGTGACTGTGACCTGCCACTATCGTCACTCCCTCAGCGCTGAACTGACTCTGTGACTGTGACCTTCCATCATCGTCACTCCCTCAGCACTGAACTGACTCTGTGACTGTGACCTACAGCCATTGTCACTCACTCTGCACTGAACTCTCTGTGACTGTGGCCTGCAGGCATCGTCTCTCACTCTGCACTGAACTGATTCTGTGACGGTGACCTGCAGCCATCGTCACTCGCTCAACACTGAACTGTCTGTGACTGTGACCTGCCACTATCGTCACTCCCTCAGCGCTGAACTGACTCTGTGACTGTGACCTTCCATCATCGTCACTCCCTCAGCACTGAACTGACTCTGTGACTGTGACCTACAGCCATTGTCACTCACTCTGCACTGAACTGTCTGTGACTGTGGCCTGCAGGCATCGTCTCTCACTCTGCACTGAACTGATTCTGTGACGGTGACCTGCAGCCATCGTCACTCGCTCAACACTGAACTGTCTGTGACTGTGACCTGCCCCCATCGCCACTCCTCAGCACTGAACTGACTCTGTGACTGTGACCTGCAGCCATCGTCACTCCCTCAGCACTGAACCGTCTGTGACTGTGACCTGCCACTATCGTCACTCCCTCAGCGCTGAACTGACTCTGTGACTGTGACCTTCCATCATCGTCACTCCCTCAGCACTGAACTGACTCTGTGACTATGACCTACAGCCATCGTCACTCCTCAGCACTGAACTGACTCTGTGACTGTGACCTGCCACCATCGTCACTCCCTCAGCACTGAACTGTCTGTGACTGTGACCTACATCCATCGTCATTCCTCAGCACTGAACTGTCTGTGACTGCGACCTGCAGCCATCGTCACTCCTCAGCACTGAACCGTCTGTGACTGTGACCTGCCACTATCGTCACTCCTCAGCACTGAACTGACTCTGTGACTATGACCTACAGCCATCGTCACTCCTCAGCACTGAACTGACTCTGTGACTGTGACCTGCCACCATCGTCACTCCCTCAGCACGGAACTGTCTGTGACTGTGACCTACATCCATCGTCATTCCTCAGCACTGAACTGTCTGTGACTGTGACCTGCAGCCATCGTCACTCCTCAGCACTGAACCGTCTGTGACTGTGACCTGCCACTATCGTCACTCCCTCAACGCTGAACTGACTCTGTGACTGTGACCTGCAGCCATCGTCACTCCTCAGCACTGAACTGACTCTGTGACTGTGACCTGCCACCATCGTCACTCCCTCAGCACTGAACTGTCTGTGACTGTGACCTACCGCCATCGTCACTCCTCAGCACTGAACTGACTCTGTGACTTTGACCTGCAGCCATCCTCACTCCTCAGCACTGAACTGACTCTGTGACTGTGACCTACAGCCATTGTCACTCCTCAGCACTGAACTGACTCTGTGACTGTGACCTGCAGCCATCGTCACTCGCTCAATACTGAACTGTCTGTGACTGTGACCTGCCCCCATCGTCACTCCTCAGCACTGAACTGTCTGTGACTGTGACCTGCCCTCATCGTCACTCCTCAGCACTGAACTGAATCTGTGACTGTGACCTTCCATCATCGTCACTCCCTCAGCACTGAACTGACTCTGTGACTGTGACCTACAGCCAATGTCACTCACTCTGCACTGAACTCTCTGTGACTGTGGCCTGCAGGCATCGTCTCTCACTCTGCACTGAACTGATTCTGTGACGGTGACCTGCAGCCATCGTCACTCGCTCAACACTGAACTGTCTGTGACTGTGACCTGCCCCCATCGTCACTCCTCAGCACTGAACTGACTCTGTGACTATGACCTACAGCCATCGTCACTCCTCAGCACTGAACTGACTCTGTGACTGTGACCTGCCCCCATCGTCACTCCTCAGCACTGAACTGACTCTGTGACTATGACCTACAGCCATCGTCACTCCTCAGCACTGAACTGACTCTGTGACTGTGACCTACAGCCATTGTCACTCCCTCAGCACTGAACTGACTCTGTGACTGTGACCTGCAGCCATTGTCACTCCCTCAGCACTGAACTGACTCTGTGACTGTGGCCTGCCACTATCGTCACTCCCTCGGCACTGAACTGACTCTGTGACTGTGACCTACAGCCATTGTCACTTCCTCAGCACTGAACTGACTCTGTGACTGTGACCTACAGCCATTGTCACTCACTCTGCACTGAACAGTCTGTGACTGTGGCCTGCAGCCATCGTCTCTCACTCTGCACTGAACTGACTCTGTGACTATGACCTGCCACTATCGTCACTCCCTCCACACTGAACTGACTCTGTGATTGTGACCTGCAGCCATCGTCACTCCCTCAGCACTGAACCGTCTGTGACTGTGACCTGCCACTATCGTCACTCCCTCAGCGCTGAACTGACTCTGTGACTGTGACCTTCCATCATCGTCACTCCCTCAGCACTGAACTGACTCTGTGACTGTGACCTACAGCCATTGTCACTCACTCTGCACTGAACTGTCTGTGACTGTGGCCTGCAGGCATCGTCTCTCACTCTGCACTGAACTGATTCTGTGACGGTGACCTGCAGCCATCGTCACTCGCTCAACACTGAACTGTCTGTGACTGTGACCTGCCACTATCGTCACTCCCTCAGCGCTGAACTGACTCTGTGACTGTGACCTTCCATCATCGTCACTCCCTCAGCACTGAACTGACTCTGTGACTGTGACCTACAGCCATTGTCACTCACTCTGCACTGAACTGTCTGTGACTGTGGCCTGCAGGCATCGTCTCTCACTCTGCACTGAACTGATTCTGTGACGGTGACCTGCAGCCATCGTCACTCGCTCAACACTGAACTGTCTGTGACTGTGACCTGCCCCCATCGCCACTCCTCAGCACTGAACTGACTCTGTGACTGTGACCTGCAGCCATCGTCACTCCCTCAGCACTGAACCGTCTGTGACTGTGACCTGCCACTATCGTCACTCCCTCAGCGCTGAACTGACTCTGTGACTGTGACCTGCCACCATCGTCACTCCCTCAGCACTGAACTGTCTGTGACTGTGACCTACATCCATCGTCATTCCTCAGCACTGAACTGTCTGTGACTGCGACCTGCAGCCATCGTCACTCCTCAGCACTGAACCGTCTGTGACTGTGACCTGCCACTATCGTCACTCCTCAGCACTGAACTGACTCTGTGACTATGACCTACAGCCATCGTCACTCCTCAGCACTGAACTGACTCTGTGACTGTGACCTGCCACCATCGTCACTCCCTCAGCACTGAACTGTCTGTGACTGTGACCTACATCCATCGTCATTCCTCAGCACTGAACTGTCTGTGACTGTGACCTGCAGCCATCGTCACTCCTCAGCACTGAACCGTCTGTGACTGTGACCTGCCACTATCGTCACTCCCTCAACGCTGAACTGACTCTGTGACTGTGACCTGCAGCCATCGTCACTCCTCAGCACTGAACTGACTCTGTGACTGTGACCTGCCACCATCGTCACTCCCTCAGCACTGAACTGTCTGTGACTGTGACCTACCGCCATCGTCACTCCTCAGCACTGAACTGACTCTGTGACTTTGACCTGCAGCCATCCTCACTCCTCAGCACTGAACTGACTCTGTGACTGTGACCTACAGCCATTGTCACTCCTCAGCACTGAACTGACTCTGTGACTGTGACCTGCAGCCATCGTCACTCGCTCAACACTGAACTGTCTGTGACTGTGACCTGCCCCCATCGTCACTCCTCAGCACTGAACTGTCTGTGACTGTGACCTGCCCTCATCGTCACTCCTCAGCACTGAACTGACTCTGTGACTGTGACCTTCCATCATCGTCACTCCCTCAGCACTGAACTGACTCTGTGACTGTGACCTACAGCCAATGTCACTCACTCTGCACTGAACTCTCTGTGACTGTGGCCTGCAGGCATCGTCTCTCACTCTGCACTGAACTGATTCTGTGACGGTGACCTGCAGCCATCGTCACTCGCTCAACACTGAACTGTCTGTGACTGTGACCTGCCCCCATCGTCACTCCTCAGCACTGAACTGACTCTGTGACTATGACCTACAGCCATCGTCACTCCTCAGCACTGAACTGACTCTGTGACTATGACCTACAGCCATCGTCACTCCTCAGCACTGAACTGACTCTGTGACTGTGACCTACAGCCATTGTCACTCCCTCAGCACTGAACTGACTCTGTGACTGTGACCTGCAGCCATTGTCACTCCCTCAGCACTGAACTGACTCTGTGACTGTGCCTGCCACTATCGTCACTCCCTCGGCACTGAACTGACTCTGTGACTGTGACCTACAGCCATTGTCACTCCCTCAGCACTGGACTGACTCTGTGACTGTGACCTACAGCCATTGTCACTCACTCTGCACTGAACTGTCTGTGACTGTGGCCTGCAGCCATCGTCTCTCACTCTGCACTGAACTGACTCTGTGACTATGACCTGCCACTATCGTCACTCCCTCAACACTGAACTGACTCTGTGATTGTGACCTGCAGCCATCGTCACTCCCTCAGCACTGAACCGTCTGTGACTGTGACCTGCCACTATCGTCACTCCCTCAGCGCTGAACTGACTCTGTGACTGTGACCTTCCATCATCGTCACTCCCTCAGCACTGAACTGACTCTGTGACTGTGACCTACAGCCATTGTCACTCACTCTGCACTGAACTGTCTGTGACTGTGGCCTGCAGGCATCGTCTCTCACTCTGCACTGAACTGATTCTGTGACGGTGACCTGCAGCCATCGTCACTCGCTCAACACTGAACTGTCTGTGACTGTGACCTGCCACTATCGTCACTCCCTCAGCGCTGAACTGACTCTGTGACTGTGACCTTCCATCATCGTCACTCCCTCAGCACTGAACTGACTCTGTGACTGTGACCTACAGCCATTGTCACTCACTCTGCACTGAACTGTCTGTGACTGTGGCCTGCAGGCATCGTCTCTCACTCTGCACTGAACTGATTCTGTTACGGTGACCTGCAGCCATCGTCACTCGCTCAACACTGAACTGTCTGTGACTGTGACCTGCCCCCATCGCCACTCCTCAGCACTGAACTGACTCTGTGACTGTGACCTGCAGCCATCGTCACTCCCTCAGCACTGAACCGTCTGTGACTGTGACCTGCCACTATCGTCACTCCCTCAGCGCTGAACTGACTCTGTGACTGTGACCTTCCATCATCGTCACTCCCTCGGCACTGAACTGACTCTGTGACTATGACCTACAGCCATCGTCACTCCTCAGCACTGAACTGACTCTGTGACTGTGACCTGCCACCATCGTCACTCCCTCAGCACTGAACTGTCTGTGACTGTGACCTACATCCATCGTCATTCCTCAGCACTGAACTGTCTGTGACTGTGACCTGCAGCCATCGTCACTCCTCAGCACTGAACCGTCTGTGACTGTGACCTGCCACTATCGTCACTCCTCAGCACTGAACTGACTCTGTGACTATGACCTACAGCCATCGTCACTCCTCAGCACTGAACTGACTCTGTGACTGTGACCAGCGCACCATCGTCACTCCCTCAGCACTGAACTGTCTGTGACTGTGACCTACATCCATCGTCATTCCTCAGCACTGAACTGTCTGTGACTGTGACCTGCAGCCATCGTCACTCCTCAGCACTGAACCGTCTGTGACTGTGACCTGCCACTATCGTCACTCCCTCAACACTGAACTGACTCTGTGACTCTGACCTGCAGCCATCGTCACTCCTCAGCACTGAACTGACTCTGTGACTGTGACCTGCCACCATCGTCACTCCCTCAGCACTGAACTGTCTGTGACTGTGACCTACCGCCATCGTCACTCCTCAGCACTGAACTGACTCTGTGACTTTGACCTGCAGCCATTGTCACTCCTCAGCACTGAACTGACTCTGTGACTGTGACCTGCAGCCATCGTCACTCGCTCAACACTGAACTGTCTGTGATTGTGACCTGCCCCCATCGTCACTCCTCAGCACTGAACTGTCTGTGACTGTGACCTGCCCTCATCGTCACTCCTCAGCACTGAACTGACTCTGTGACTGTGACCTTCCATCATCGTCACTCCCTCAGCACTGAACTGACTCTGTGACTGTGACCTACAGCCAATGTCACTCACTCTGCACTGAACTCTCTGTGACTGTGGCCTGCAGGCATCGTCTCTCACTCTGCACTGAACTGATTCTGTGACGGTGACCTGCAGCCATCGTCACTCGCTCAACACTGAACTGTCTGTGACTGTGACCTGCCCCCATCGTCACTCCTCAGCACTGAACTGACTCTGTGACTATGACCTACAGCCATCGTCACTCCTCAGCACTGAACTGACTCTGTGACTGTGACCTGCCCCCATCGTCACTCCTCAGCACTGAACTGACTCTGTGACTATGACCTACAGCCATCGTCACTCCTCAGCACTGAACCGTCTGTGACTGTGGTCAGAGCCACCGTCTCTCACTCTGCACTGAACTGACTCTGTGACTGTGACCTGCCCCCATCGTCACTCCTCAGCACTGAACTGACTCTGTGACTATGACCTACAGCCATCGTCACTCCTCAGCACTGAACTGACTCTGTGACTATGACCTACAGCCATCGTCACTCCTCAGCACTGAACTGACTCTGTGACTGTGACCTACAGCCATTGTCACTCCCTCAGCACTGAACTGACTCTGTGACTGTGACCTGCAGCCATTGTCACTCCCTCAGCACTGAACTGACTCTGTGACTGTGACCTGCAGGATCATCACTCCTCAGCACTGAACTGACTGTGTGACTGTGGCCTGCTACTATCGTCACTCGCTCAACACTGAACTGACTCTGTGACTGTGACCTGCAGCCATCGTCACTCCTCAGCACTGAACCGTCTGTGACTGTGGTCAGAGCCACCGTCTCTCACTCTGCACTGAACTGACTCTGTGACTATGACCTGCCACTATCGTCACTCCCTCAACACTGAACTGACTCTGTGATTGTGACCTGCAGCCATCGTCACTCCTCAGCACTGAACTGTCTGTGACTGTGGTCAGAGCCACCGTCTCACACTCTGCACTGAACTGACTCTGTGACTGTGACCTGCAGCCATCATCTCCCACTCTGCACTGAACTGACTCTGTGACTGTGACCTGCAGCCATTGTCACTCCCTCAGCACTGAACTGACTCTGTGACTGTGGCCTGCCACTATCGTCACTCCCTCGGCACTGAACTGACTCTGTGACTGTGACCTACAGCCATTGTCACTCCCTCAGCACTGAACTGACTCTGTGACTGTGACCTACAGCCATTGTCACTCACTCTGCACTGAACTGTCTGTGACTGTGGCCTGCAGCCATCGTCTCTCACTCTGCACTGAACTGACTCTGTGACTATGACCTGCCACTATCGTCACTCCCTCAACACTGAACTGACTCTGTGATTGTGACCTGCAGCCATCGTCACTCCCTCAGCACTGAACCGTCTGTGACTGTGACCTGCCACTATCGTCACTCCCTCAGCGCTGAACTGACTCTGTGACTGTGACCTTCCATCATCGTCACTCCCTCAGCACTGAACTGACTCTGTGACTGTGACCTACAGCCATTGTCACTCACTCTGCACTGAACTGTCTGTGACTGTGGCCTGCAGGCATCGTCTCTCACTCTGCACTGAACTGATTCTGTGACGGTGACCTGCAGCCATCGTCACTCGCTCAACACTGAACTGTCTGTGACTGTGACCTGCCACTATCGTCACTCCCTCAGCGCTGAACTGACTCTGTGACTGTGACCTTCCATCATCGTCACTCCCTCAGCACTGAACTGACTCTGTGACTGTGACCTACAGCCATTGTCACTCACTCTGCACTGAACTGTCTGTGACTGTGTCCTGCAGGCATCGTCTCTCACTCTGCACTGAACTGATTCTGTGACGGTGACCTGCAGCCATCGTCACTCGCTCAACACTGAACTGTCTGTGACTGTGACCTGCCCCCATCGCCACTCCTCAGCACTGAACTGACTCTGTGACTGTGACCTGCAGCCATCGTCACTCCCTCAGCACTGAACCGTCTGTGACTGTGACCTGCCACTATCGTCACTCCCTCAGCGCTGAACTGACTCTGTGACTGTGACCTTCCATCATCGTCACTCCCTCGGCACTGAACTGACTCTGTGACTATGACCTACAGCCATCGTCACTCCTCAGCACTGAACTGACTCTGTGACTGTGACCTGCCACCATCGTCACTCCCTCAGCACTGAACTGTCTGTGACTGTGACCTACATCCATCGTCATTCCTCAGCACTGAACTGTCTGTGATTGTGACCTGCAGCCATCGTCACTCCTCAGCACTGAACCGTCTGTGACTGTGACCTGCCACTATCGTCACTCCTCAGCACTGAACTGACTCTGTGACTATGACCTACAGCCATCGTCACTCCTCAGCACTGAACTGACTCTGTGACTGTGACCTGCCACCATCGTCACTCCCTCAGCACTGAACTGTCTGTGACTGTGACCTACATCCATCGTCATTCCTCAGCACTGAACTGTCTGTGACTGTGACCTGCAGCCATCGTCACTCCTCAGCACTGAACCGTCTGTGACTGTGACCTGCCACTATCGTCACTCCCTCAACACTGAACTGACTCTGTGACTGTGACCTGCAGCCATCGTCACTCCTCAGCACTGAACTGACTCTGTGACTGTGACCTGCCACCATCGTCACTCCCTCAGCACTGAACTGTCTGTGACTGTGACCTACCGCCATCGTCACTCCTCAGCACTGAACTGACTCTGTGACTTTGACCTGCAGCCATTGTCACTCCTCAGCACTGAACTGACTCTGTGACTGTGACCTGCAGCCATCGTCACTCGCTCAACACTGAACTGTCTGTGATTGTGACCTGCCCCCATCGTCACTCCTCAGCACTGAACTGTCTGTGACTGTGACCTGCCCTCATCGTCACTCCTCAGCACTGAACTGACTCTGTGACTGTGACCTTCCATCATCGTCACTCCCTCAGCACTGAACTGACTCTGTGACTGTGACCTACAGCCAATGTCACTCACTCTGCACTGAACTCTCTGTGACTGTGGCCTGCAGGCATCGTCTCTCACTCTGCACTGAACTGATTCTGTGACGGTGACCTGCAGCCATCGTCACTCGCTCAACACTGAACTGTCTGTGACTGTGACCTGCCCCCATCGTCACTCCTCAGCACTGAACTGACTCTGTGACTATGACCTACAGCCATCGTCACTCCTCAGCACTGAACTGACTCTGTGACTGTGACCTGCCCCCATCGTCACTCCTCAGCACTGAACTGACTCTGTGACTATGACCTACAGCCATCGTCACTCCTCAGCACTGAACTGACTCTGTGACTATGACCTACAGCCATCGTCACTCCTCAGCACTGAACTGACTCTGTGACTGTGACCTACAGCCATTGTCACTCCCTCAGCACTGAACTGACTCTGTGACTGTGACCTGCAGCCATTGTCACTCCCTCAGCACTGAACTGACTCTGTGACTGTGGCCTGCCACTATCGTCACTCCCTCGGCACTGAACTGACTCTGTGACTGTGACCTACAGCCATCGTCACTCCTCAGCACTGAACTGACTCTGTGACTGTGACCTGCCACCATCGTCACTCCCTCAGCACTGAACTGTCTGTGACTGTGACCTACATCCATCGTCATTCCTCAGCACTGAACCGTCTGTGACTGTGACCTGCAGCCATCGTCACTCCTCAGCACTGAACCGTCTGTGACTGTGACCTGCCACTATCGTCACTCCCTCAACACTGAACTGACTCTGTGACTGTGACCTGCAGCCATCGTCACTCCTCAGCACTGAACTGACTCTGTGACTGTGACCTGCCACCATCGTCACTCCCTCAGCACTGAACTGTCTGTGACTGTGACCTACCGCCATCGTCACTCCTCAGCACTGAACTGACTCTGTGACTTTGACCTGCAGCCATTGTCACTCCTCAGCACTGAACTGACTCTGTGACTGTGACCTGCAGCCATCGTCACTCGCTCAACACTGAACTGTCTGTGATTGTGACCTGCCCCCATCGTCACTCCTCAGCACTGAACTGTCTGTGACTGTGACCTGCCCTCATCGTCACTCCTCAGCACTGAACTGACTCTGTGACTGTGACCTTCCATCATCGTCACTCCCTCAGCACTGAACTGACTCTGTGACTGTGACCTACAGCCAATGTCACTCACTCTGCACTGAACTCTCTGTGACTGTGGCCTGCAGGCATCGTCTCTCACTCTGCACTGAACTGATTCTGTGACGGTGACCTGCAGCCATCGTCACTCGCTCAACACTGAACTGTCTGTGACTGTGACCTGCCCCCATCGTCACTCCTCAGCACTGAACTGACTCTGTGACTATGACCTACAGCCATCGTCACTCCTCAGCACTGAACTGACTCTGTGACTGTGACCTGCCCCCATCGTCACTCCTCAGCACTGAACTGACTCTGTGACTATGATCTACAGCCATCGTCACTCCTCAGCACTGAACCGTCTGTGACTGTGGTCAGAGCCACCGTCTCTCACTCTGCACTGAACTGACTCTGTGACTGTGACCTGCCCCCATCGTCACTCCTCAGCACTGAACTGACTCTGTGACTATGACCTACAGCCATCGTCACTCCTCAGCACTGAACTGACTCTGTGACTATGACCTACAGCCATCGTCACTCCTCAGCACTGAACTGACTCTGTGACTGTGACCTACAGCCATTGTCACTCCCTCAGCACTGAACTGACTCTGTGACTGTGACCTGCAGCCATTGTCACTCCCTCAGCACTGAACTGACTCTGTGACTGTGGCCTGCCACTATCGTCACTCCCTCGGCACTGAACTGACTCTGTGACTGTGACCTACAGCCATTGTCACTCCCTCAGCACTGAACTGACTCTGTGACTGTGACCTACAGCCATTGTCACTCACTCTGCACTGAACTGTCTGTGACTGTGGCCTGCAGCCATCGTCTCTCACTCTGCACTGAACTGACTCTGTGACTATGACCTGCCACTATCGTCACTCCCTCAACACTGAACTGACTCTGTGATTGTGACCTGCAGCCATCGTCACTCCCTCAGCACCGAACCGTCTGTGAATGTGACCTGCCACTATCGTCACTCCCTCAGCGCTGAACTGACTCTGTGACTGTGACCTTCCATCATCGTCACTCCCTCAGCACTGAACTGACTCTGTGACTGTGACCTACAGCCATTGTCACTCACTCTGCACTGAACTGTCTGTGACTGTGGCCTGCAGGCATCGTCTCTCACTCTGCACTGAACTGATTCTGTGACGGTGACCTGCAGCCATCGTCACTCGCTCAACACTGAACTGTCTGTGACTGTGACCTGCCACTATCGTCACTCCCTCAGCGCTGAACTGACTCTGTGACTGTGACCTTCCATCATCGTCACTCCCTCAGCACTGAACTGACTCTGTGACTGTGACCTACAGCCATTGTCACTCACTCTGCACTGAACTGTCTGTGACTGTGGCCTGCAGGCATCGTCTCTCACTCTGCACTGAACTGATTCTGTGACGGTGACCTGCAGCCATCGTCACTCGCTCAACACTGAACTGTCTGTGACTGTGACCTGCCCCCATCGCCACTCCTCAGCACTGAACTGACTCTGTGACTGTGACCTGCAGCCATCGTCACTCCCTCAGCACTGAACCGTCTGTGACTGTGACCTGCCACTATCGTCACTCCCTCAGCGCTGAACTGACTCTGTGACTGTGACCTTCCATCATCGTCACTCCCTCGGCACTGAACTGACTCTGTGACTATGACCTACAGCCATCGTCACTCCTCAGCACTGAACTGACTCTGTGACTGTGACCTGCCACCATCGTCACTCCCTCAGCACTGAACTGTCTGTGACAGTGACCTACATCCATCGTCATTCCTCAGCACTGAACTGTCTGTGACTGTGACCTGCAGCCATCGTCACTCCTCAGCACTGAACCGTCTGTGACTGTGACCTGCCACTATCGTCACTCCTCAGCACTGAACTGACTCTGTGACTATGACCTACAGCCATCGTCACTCCTCAGCACTGAACTGACTCTGTGACTGTGACCTGCCACCATCGTCACTCCCTCAGCACTGAACTGTCTGTGACTGTGACCTACATCCATCGTCATTCCTCAGCACTGAACTGTCTGTGACTGTGACCTGCAGCCATCGTCACTCCTCAGCACTGAACCGTCTGTGACTGTGACCTGCCACTATCGTCACTCCCTCAACACTGAACTGACTCTGTGACTGTGGTCAGAGCCACCGTCTCTCACTCTGCACTGAACTGACTCTGTGACTGTGACCTGCCACTATCGTCACTCCCTCAGCGCTGAACTGACTCTGTGACTGTGACCTTCCATCATCGTCACTCCCTCGGCACTGAACTGACTCTGTGACTATGACCTACAGCCATCGTCACTCCTCAGCACTGAACTGACTCTGTGACTGTGACCTGCCACCATCGTCACTCCCTCAGCACTGAACTGTCTGTGACTGTGACCTACATCCATCGTCATTCCTCAGCACTGAACCGTCTGTGACTGTGACCTGCCACTATCGTCACTCCTCAGCACTGAACTGACTCTGTGACTATGACCTACAGCCATCGTCACTCCTCAGCACTGAACTGACTCTGTGACTGTGACCTGCCACCATCGTCACTCCCTCAGCACTGAACTGTCTGTGACTGTGACCTACCGCCATCGTCACTCCTCAGCACTGAACTGACTCTGTGCGTTTGACCTGCAGCCATTGTCACTCCTCAGCACTGAACTGACTCTGTGACTGTGACCTGCAGCCATCGTCACTCGCTCAACACTGAACTGTCTGTGATTGTGACCTGCCCCCATCGTCACTCCTCAGCACTGAACTGTCTGTGACTGTGACCTGCCCTCATCGTCACTCCTCAGCACTGAACTGACTCTGTGACTGTGACCTTCCATCATCGTCACTCCCTCAGCACTGAACTGACTCTGTGACTGTGACCTACAGCCAATGTCACTCACTCTGCACTGAACTCTCTGTGACTGTGGCCTGCAGGCATCGTCTCTCACTCTGCACTGAACTGATTCTGTGACGGTGACCTGCAGCCATCGTCACTCGCTCAACACTGAACTGTCTGTGACTGTGACCTGCCCCCATCGTCACTCCTCAGCACTGAACTGACTCTGTGACTATGACCTACAGCCATCGTCACTCCTCAGCACTGAACTGACTCTGTGACTGTGACCTGCCCCCATCGTCACTCCTCAGCACTGAACTGACTCTGTGACTATGACCTACAGCCATCGTCACTCCTCAGCACTGAACTGACTCTGTGACTGTGGCCTGCCACTATCGTCACTCGCTCAACACTGAACTGTCTCTGTGACTGTGACCTGCAGCCATCGTCACTCCTCAGCACTGAACTGTCTGTGACTGTGACCTGCAGGATCATCACTCCTCAGCACTGAACTGACTCTGTGACTGTGGCCTGCCACTATCGTCACTCGCTCAACACTGAACTGACTCTGTGACTGTGACCTGCAGCCATCGTCACTCCTCAGCACTGAACCGTCTGTGACTGTGGTCAGAGCCACCGTCTCTCACTCTGCACTGAACTGACTCTGTGACTGTGACCTGCCACTATCGTCACTCCCTCAGCGCTGAACTGACTCTGTGACTGTGACCTTCCATCATCGTCACTCCCTCGGCACTGAACTGACTCTGTGACTATGACCTACAGCCATCGTCACTCCTCAGCACTGAACTGACTCTGTGACTGTGACCTGCCACCATCGTCACTCCCTCAGCACTGAACTGTCTGTGACTGTGACCTACATCCATCGTCATTCCTCAGCACTGAACCGTCTGTGACTGTGACCTGCCACTATCGTCACTCCTCAGCACTGAACTGACTCTGTGACTATGACCTACAGCCATCGTCACTCCTCAGCACTGAACTGACTCTGTGACTGTGACCTGCCACCATCGTCACTCCCTCAGCACTGAACTGTCTGTGACTGTGACCTACATCCATCGTCATTCCTCAGCACTGAACCGTCTGTGACTGTGACCTGCCACTATCGTCACTCCTCAGCACTGAACTGACTCTGTGACTATGACCTACAGCCATCGTCACTCCTCAGCACTGAACTGACTCTGTGACTGTGACCTGCCACCATCGTCACTCCCTCAGCACTGAACTGTCTGTGACTGTGACCTACATCCATCGTCATTCCTCAGCACTGAACTGTCTGTGACTGTGACCTGCAGCCATCGTCACTCCTCAGCACTGAACCGTCTGTGACTGTGACCTGCCACTATCGTCACTCCCTCAACACTGAACTGACTCTGTGACTGTGACCTGCAGCCATCGTCACTCCTCAGCACTGAACTGACTCTGTGACTGTGACCTGCCACCATCGTCACTCCCTCAGCACTGAACTGTCTGTGACTGTGACCTACCGCCATCGTCACTCCTCAGCACTGAACTGACTCTGTGACTTTGACCTGCAGCCATTGTCACTCCTCAGCACTGAACTGACTCTGTGACTGTGACCTGCAGCCATCGTCACTCGCTCAACACTGAACTGTCTGTGACTGTGACCTGCCCTCATCGTCACTCCTCAGCACTGAACTGACTCTGTGACTGTGACCTTCCATCATCGTCACTCCCTCAGCACTGAACTGACTCTGTGACTGTGACCTACAGCCAATGTCACTCACTCTGCACTGAACTCTCTGTGACTGTGGCCTGCAGGCATCGTCTCTCACTCTGCACTGAACTGATTCTGTGACGGTGACCTGCAGCCATCGTCACTCGCTCAACACTGAACTGTCTGTGACTGTGACCTGCCCCCATCGTCACTCCTCAGCACTGAACTGACTCTGTGACTATGACCTACAGCCATCGTCACTCCTCAGCACTGAACTGACTCTGTGACTGTGACCTGCCCCCATCGTCACTCCTCAGCACTGAACTGACTCTGTGACTATGACCTACAGCCATCGTCACTCCTCAGCACTGAACTGACTCTGTGACTGTGGCCTGCCACTATCGTCACTCGCTCAACACTGAACTGTCTCTGTTACTGTGACCTGCAGCCATCGTCACTCCTCAGCACTGAACTGTCTGTGACTGTGACCTGCAGGATCATCACTCCTCAGCACTGAACTGACTGTGTGACTGTGGCCTGCTACTATCGTCACTCGCTCAACACTGAACTGACTCTGTGACTGTGACCTGCAGCCATCGTCACTCCTCAGCACTGAACCGTCTGTGACTGTGGTCAGAGCCACCGTCTCTCACTCTGCACTGAACTGACTCTGTGACTATGACCTGCCACTATCGTCACTCCCTCAACACTGAACTGACTCTGTGATTGTGACCTGCAGCCATCGTCACTCCTCAGCACTGAACTGTCTGTGACTGTGGTCAGAGCCACCGTCTCACACTCTGCACTGAACTGACTCTGTGACTGTGACCTGCAGCCATCATCTCCCACTCTGCACTGATCTGACTCTGTGACTGTGACCTGCAGCCATTGTCACTCCCTCAGCACTGAACTGACTCTGTGACTGTGGCCTGCCACTATCGTCACTCCCTCGGCACTGAACTGACTCTGTGACTGTGACCTACAGCCATTGTCACTCCCTCAGCACTGAACTGACTCTGTGACTGTGACCTACAGCCATTGTCACTCACTCTGCACTGAACTGTCTGTGACTGTGGCCTGCAGCCATCGTCTCTCACTCTGCACTGAACTGACTCTGTGACTATGACCTGCCACTATCGTCACTCCCTCAACACTGAACTGACTCTGTGATTGTGACCTGCAGCCATCGTCACTCCCTCAGCACTGAACTGTCTGTGACTGTGACCTGCCCTCATCGTCACTCCTCAGCACTGAACTGACTCTGTGACTGTGACCTTCCATCATCGTCACTCCCTCAGCACTGAACTGACTCTGTGACTGTGACCTACAGCCAATGTCACTCACTCTGCACTGAACTCTCTGTGACTGTGGCCTGCAGGCATCGTCTCTCACTCTGCACTGAACTGATTCTGTGACGGTGACCTGCAGCCATCGTCACTCGCTCAACACTGAACTGTCTGTGACTGTGACCTGCCCCCATCGTCACTCCTCAGCACTGAACTGACTCTGTGACTATGACCTACAGCCATCGTCACTCCTCAGCACTGAACTGACTCTGTGACTGTGACCTGCCCCCATCGTCACTCCTCAGCACTGAACTGACTCTGTGACTATGACCTACAGCCATCGTCACTCCTCAGCACTGAACTGACTCTGTGACTGTGGCCTGCCACTATCGTCACTCGCTCAACACTGAACTGTCTCTGTGACTGTGACCTGCAGCCATCGTCACTCCTCAGCACTGAACTGTCTGTGACTGTGACCTGCAGGATCATCACTCCTCAGCACTGAACTGACTCTGTGACTGTGGCCTGCTACTATCGTCACTCGCTCAACACTGAACTGACTCTGTGACTGTGACCTGCAGCCATCGTCACTCCTCAGCACTGAACCGTCTGTGACTGTGGTCAGAGCCACCGTCTCTCACTCTGCACTGAACTGACTCTGTGACTATGACCTGCCACTATCGTCACTCCCTCAACACTGAACTGACTCTGTGATTGTGACCTGCAGCCATCGTCACTCCTCAGCACTGAACTGTCTGTGACTGTGGTCAGAGCCACCGTCTCACACTCTGCACTGAACTGACTCTGTGACTGTGACCTGCAGCCATCATCTCCCACTCTGCACTGAACTGACTCTGTGACTGTGACCTGCAGCCATTGTCACTCCCTCAGCACTGAACTGACTCTGTGACTGTGGCCTGCCACTATCGTCACTCCCTCGGCACTGAACTGACTCTGTGACTGTGACCTACAGCCATTGTCACTCCCTCAGCACTGAACTGACTCTGTGACTGTGACCTACAGCCATTGTCACTCACTCTGCACTGAACTGTCTGTGACTGTGGCCTGCAGCCATCGTCTCTCACTCTGCACTGAACTGACTCTGTGACTATGACCTGCCACTATCGTCACTCCCTCAACACTGAACTGACTCTGTGATTGTGACCTGCAGCCATCGTTACTCCCTCAGCACTGAACCGTCTGTGACTGTGACCTGCCACTATCGTCACTCCCTCAGCGCTGAACTGACTCTGTGACTGTGACCTTCCATCATCGTCACTCCCTCAGCACTGAACTGACTCTGTGACTGTGACCTACAGCCATTGTCACTCACTCTGCACTGAACTGTCTGTGACTGTGGCCTGCAGGCATCGTCTCTCACTCTGCACTGAACTGATTCTGTGACGGTGACCTGCAGCCATCGTCACTCGCTCAACACTGAACTGTCTGTGACTGTGACCTGCCACTATCGTCACTCCCTCAGCGCTGAACTGACTCTGTGACTGTGACCTTCCATCATCGTCACTCCCTCAGCACTGAACTGACTCTGTGACTGTGACCTACAGCCATTGTCACTCACTCTGCACTGAACTGTCTGTGACTGTGGCCTGCAGGCATCGTCTCTCACTCTGCACTGAACTGATTCTGTGACGGTGACCTGCAGCCATCGTCACTCGCTCAACACTGAACTGTCTGTGACTGTGACCTGCCCCCATCGCCACTCCTCAGCACTGAACTGACTCTGTGACTGTGACCTGCAGCCATCGTCACTCCCTCAGCAATGAACCGTCTGTGACTGTGACCTGCCACTATCGTCACTCCCTCAGCGCTGAACTGACTCTGTGACTGTGACCTTCCATCATCGTCACTCCCTCGGCACTGAACTGACTCTGTGACTATGACCTACAGCCATCGTCACTCCTCAGCACTGAACTGACTCTGTGACTGTGACCTGCCACCATCGTCACTCCCTCAGCACTGAACTGTCTGTGACTGTGACCTACATCCATCGTCATTCCTCAGCACTGAACTGTCTGTGACTGTGAACTGCAGCCATCGTCACTCCTCAGCACTGAACCGTCTGTGACTGTGACCTGCCACTATCGTCACTCCTCAGCACTGAACTGACTCTGTGACTATGACCTACAGCCATCGTCACTCCTCAGCACTGAACTGACTCTGTGACTGTGACCTGCCACCATCGTCACTCCCTCAGCACTGAACCGTCTGTGACTGTGACCTGCCACTATCGTCACTCCCTCAACACTGAACTGACTCTGTGACTGTGACCTGCAGCCATCGTCACTCCTCAGCACTGAACTGACTCTGTGACTGTGACCTGCCACCATCGTCACTCCCTCAGCACTGAACTGTCTGTGACTGTGACCTACCGCCATCGTCACTCCTCAGCACTGAACTGACTCTGTGACTTTGACCTGCAGCCATTGTCACTCCTCAGCACTGAACTGACTCTGTGACTGTGACCTGCAGCCATCGTCACTCGCTCAACACTGAACTGTCTGTGACTGTGACCTGCCCCCATCGTCACTCCTCAGCACTGAACTGTCTGTGACTGTGACCTGCCCTCATCGTCACTCCTCAGCACTGAACTGACTCTGTGACTGTGACCTTCCATCATCGTCACTTCCTCAGCACTGAACTGACTCTGTGACTGTGACCTACATCCAATGTCACTCACTCTGCACTGAACTCTCTGTGACTGTGGCCTGCAGGCATCGTCTCTCACTCTGCACTGAACTGATTCTGTGACGGTGACCTGCAGCCATCGTCACTCGCTCAACACTGAACTGTCTGTGACTGTGACCTGCCCCCATCGTCACTCCTCAGCACTGAACTGACTCTGTGACTATGACCTACAGCCATCGTCACTCCTCAGCACTGAACTGACTCTGTGACTGTGACCTGCCCCCATCGTCACTCCTCAGCACTGAACTGACTCTGTGACTATGACCTACAGCCATCGTCACTCCTCAGCACTGAACTGACTCTGTGACTGTGGCCTGCCACTATCGTCACTCGCTCAACACTGAACTGTCTCTGTGACTGTGACCTGCAGCCATCGCCACTCCTCAGCACTGAACTGTCTGTGACTGTGACCTGCAGGATCATCACTCCTCAGCACTGAACTGACTCTGTGACTGTGGCCTGCTACTATCGTCACTCGCTCAACACTGAACTGACTCTGTGACTGTGACCTGCAGCCATCGTCACTCCTCAGCACTGAACCGTCTGTGACTGTGGTCAGAGCCACCGTCTCTCACTCTGCACTGAACTGACTCTGTGACTATGACCTGCCACTATCGTCACTCCCTCAACACTGAACTGACTCTGTGATTGTGACCTGCAGCCATCGTCACTCCTCAGCACTGAACTGTCTGTAACTGTGGTCAGAGCCACCGTCTCACACTCTGCACTGAACTGACTCTGTGACTGTGACCTGCAGCCATCATCTCCCACTCTGCACTGAACTGACTCTGTGACTGTGACCTGCAGCCATTGTCACTCCCTCAGCACTGAACTGACTCTGTGACTGTGGCCTGCCACTATCGTCACTCCCTCGGCACTGAACTGACTCTGTGACTGTGACCTACAGCCATTGTCACTCCCTCAGCACTGAACTGACTCTGTGACTGTGACCTACAGCCATTGTCACTCACTCTGCACTGAACTGTCTGTGACTGTGGCCTGCAGACATCGTCTCTCACTCTGCACTGAACTGACTCTGTGACTATGACCTGCCACTATCATCACTCCCTCAACACTGAACTGACTCTGTGATTGTGACCTGCAGCCATCGTCACTCCCTCAGCACTGAACCGTCTGTGACTGTGACCTGCCACTCTCGTCACTCCCTCAGCGCTGAACTGACTCTGTGACTGTGACCTTCCATCATCGTCACTCCCTCAGCACTGAACTGACTCTGTGACTGTGACCTACAGCCATTGTCACTCACTCTGCACTGAACTGTCTGTGACTGTGGCCTGCAGGCATCGTCTCTCACTCTGCACTGAACTGATTCTGTGACGGTGACCTGCAGCCATCGTCACTCGCTCAACACTGAACTGTCTGTGACTGTGACCTGCCACTATCGTCACTCCCTCAGCGCTGAACTGACTCTGTGACTGTGACCTTCCATCATCGTCACTCCCTCAGCACTGAACTGACTCTGTGACTGTGACCTACAGCCATTGTCACTCACTCTGCACTGAACTGTCTGTGACTGTGGCCTGCAGGCATCGTCTCTCACTCTGCACTGAACTGATTCTGTGACGGTGACCTGCAGCCATCGTCACTCGCTCAACACTGAACTGTCTGTGACTGTAACCTGCCCCCATCGCCACTCCTCAGCACTGAACTGACTCTGTGACTGTGACCTGCAGCCATCGTCACTCCCTCAGCACTGAACCGTCTGTGACTGTGACCTGCCACTATCGTCACTCCCTCAGCGCTGAACTGACTCTGTGACTGTGACCTTCCATCATCGTCACTCCCTCAGCACTGAACTGACTCTGTGACTATGACCTACAGCCATCGTCACTCCTCAGCACTGAACTGACTCTGTGACTGTGACCTGCCACCATCGTCACTCCCTCAGCACTGAACTGTCTGTGACTGTGACCTACATCCATCGTCATTCCTCAGCACTGAACTGTCTGTGACTGTGACCTGCAGCCATCGTCACTCCTCAGCACTGAACCGTCTGTGACTGTGACCTGCCACTATCGTCACTCCTCAGCACTGAACTGACTCTGTGACTATGACCTACAGCCATCGTCACTCCTCAGCACTGAACTGACTCTGTGACTGTGACCTGCCACCATCGTCACTCCCTCAGCACTGAACTGTCTGTGACTGTGACCTACATCCATCGTCATTCCTCAGCACTGAACCGTCTGTGACTGTGACCTGCCACTATCGTCACTCCCTCAACGCTGAACTGACTCTGTGACTGTGACCTGCAGCCATCGTCACTCCTCAGCACTGAACTGACTCTGTGACTGTGACCTGCCACCATCGTCACTCCCTCAGCACTGAACTGTCTGTGACTGTTACCTACCGCCATCGTCACTCCTCAGCACTGAACTGACTCTGTGACTTTGACCTGCAGCCATCCTCACTCCTCAGCACTGAACTGACTCTGTGACTGTGACCTACAGCCATTGTCACTCCTCAGCACTGAACTGACTCTGTGACTGTGACCTGCAGCCATCGTCACTCGCTCAACACTGAACTGTCTGTGACTGTGACCTGCCCCCATCGTCACTCCTCAGCACTGAACTGTCTGTGACTGTGACCTGCCCTCATCGTCACTCCTCAGCACTGAACTGACTCTGTGACTGTGACCTACCATCATCGTCACTCCCTCAGCACTGAACTGACTCTGTGACTGTGACCTACAGCCAATGTCACTCACTCTGCACTGAACTCTCTGTGACTGTGGCCTGCCGGCATCGTCTCTCACTCTGCACTGAACTGATTCTGTGACGGTGACCTGCAGCCATCGTCACTCGCTCAACACTGAACTGTCTGTGACTGTGACCTGCCCCCATCGTCACTCCTCAGCACTGAACTGACTCTGTGACTATGACCTACAGCCATCGTCACTCCTCAGCACTGAACTGACTCTGTGACTGTGACCTGCCCCCATCGTCACTCCTCAGCACTGAACTGACTCTGTGACTATGACCTACAGCCATCGTCACTCCTCAGCACTGAACTGACTCTGTGACTGTGACCTACAGCCATTGTCACTCCCTCAGCACTGAACTGACTCTGTGACTGTGACCTGCAGCCATTGTCACTCCCTCAGCACTGAACTGACTCTGTGACTGTGGCCTGCCACTATCGTCACTCCCTCGGCACTGAACTGACTCTGTGACTGTGACCTACAGCCATTGTCACTCCCTCAGCACTGAAATGACTCTGTGACTGTGACCTACAGCCATTGTCACTCACTCTGCACTGAACTGTCTGTGACTGTGGCCTGCAGCCATCGTCTCTCACTCTGCACTGAACTGACTCTGTGACTATGACCTGCCACTATCGTCACTCCCTCCACACTGAACTGACTCTGTGATTGTGACCTGCAGCCATCGTCACTCCCTCAGCACTGAACCGTCTGTGACTGTGACCTGCCACTATCGTCACTCCCTCAGCGCTGAACTGACTCTGTGACTGTGACCTTCCATCATCGTCACTCCCTCAGCACTGAACTGACTCTGTGACTGTGACCTACAGCCATTGTCACTCACTCTGCACTGAACTGTCTGTGACTGTGGCCTGCAGGCATCATCTCTCACTCTGCACTGAACTGATTCTGTGACGGTGACCTGCAGCCATCGTCACTCGCTCAACACTGAACTGTCTGTGACTGTGACCTGCCACTATCGTCACTCCCTCAGCGCTGAACTGACTCTGTGACTGTGACCTTCCATCATCGTCACTCCCTCAGCACTGAACTGACTCTGTGACTGTGACCTACAGCCATTGTCACTCACTCTGCACTGAACTGTCTGTGACTGTGGCCTGCAGGCATCGTCTCTCACTCTGCACTGAACTGATTCTGTGACGGTGACCTGCAGCCATCGTCACTCGCTCAACACTGAACTGTCTGTGACTGTGACCTGCCCCCATCGCCACTCCTCAGCACTGAACTGACTCTGTGACTGTGACCTGCAGCCATCGTCACTCCCTCAGCACTGAACCGTCTGTGACTGTGACCTGCCACCATCGTCACTCCCTCAGCACTGAACTGTCTGTGACTGTGACCTACATCCATCGTCATTCCTCAGCACTGAACTGTCTGTGACTGTGACCTGCAGCCATTGTCACTCCTCAGCACTGAACTGACTCTGTGACTGTGACCTGCCACCATCGTCACTCCCTCAGCACTGAACTGTCTGTGACTGTGACCTACATCCATCGTCATTCCTCAGCACTGAACTGTCTGTGACTGTGACCTGCAGCCATTGTCACTCCCTCAGCACTCAACTGACTCTGTGACGGTGACCTGCAGCCATCGTCACTCGCTCAACACTGAACTGTCTGTGACTGTGACCTGCCCCCATCGTCACTCCTCAGCACTGAACTGACTCTGTGACTATGACCTACAGCCATCGTCACTCCTCAGCACTGAACTAACTCTGTGACTGTGACCTGCCATCATCGTCACTCCTCAACACTGAACCGTCTGTGACTGTGACCTGCCACTATCGTCACTCCTCAGCACTGAACTGACTCTGCGACTATGACCTACAGCCATCGTCACTCCTCAGCACTGAACTGACTCTGTGACTGTGACCTGCCACCATCGTCACTCCCTCAGCACTGAACTGTCTGTGACTGTGACCTACATCCATCGTCATTCCTCAGCACTGAACTGTCTGTGACTGTGACCTGCAGCCATCGTCACTCCTCAGCACTGAACCGTCTGTGACTGTGACCTGCCACTATCGTCACTCCCTCAACGCTGAACTGACTCTGTGACTGTGAACTGCAGCCATCGTCACTCCTCAGCACTGAACTGACTCTGTGACTGTGACCTGCCACCATCGTCACTCCCTCAGCACTGAACTGTCTGTGACTGTGACCTACCGCCATCGTCACTCCTCAGCACTGAACTGACTCTGTGACTTTGACCTGCAGCCATCCTCACTCCTCAGCTCTGAACTGACTCTGTGACTGTGACCTACAGCCATTGTCACTCCTCAGCACTGAACTGACTCTGTGACTGTGACCTGCAGCCATCGTCACTCGCTCAACACTGAACTGTCTGTGACTGTGACCTGCCCCCATCGTCACTCCTCAGCACTGAACTGTCTGTGACTGTGACCTGCCCTCATCGTCACTCCTCAGCACTGAACTGACTCTGTGACTGTGACCTTCCATCATCGTCACTCCCTCAGCACTGAACTGACTCTGTGACTGTGACCTACAGCCAATGTCACTCACTCTGCACTGAACTCTCTGTGACTGTGGCCTGCAGGCATCGTCTCTCACTCTGCACTGAACTGATTCTGTGACGGTGACCTGCAGCCATCGTCACTCGCTCAACACTGAACTGTCTGTGACTGTGACCTGCCCCCATCGTCACTCCTCAGCACTGAACTGACTCTGTGACTATGACCTACAGCCATCGTCACTCCTCAGCACTGAACTGACTCTGTGACTGTGACCTGCCCCCATCGTCACTCCTCAGCACTGAACTGACTCTGTGACTATGACCTACAGCCATCGTCACTCCTCAGCACTGAACTGACTCTGTGACTGTGACCTACAGCCATTGTCACTCCCTCAGCACTGAACTGACTCTGTGACTGTGACCTGCAGCCATTGTCACTCCCTCAGCACTGAACTGACTCTGTGACTGTGGCCTGCCACTATCGTCACTCCCTCGGCACTGAACTGACTCTGTGACTGTGACCTACAGCCATTGTCACTCCCTCAGCACTGAACTGACTCTGTGACTGTGACCTACAGCCATTGTCACTCACTCTGCACTGAACTGTCTGTGACTGTGGCCTGCAGCCATCGTCTCTCACTCTGCACTGAACTGACTCTGTGACTATGACCTGCCACTATCGTCACTCCCTCAACACTGAACTGACTCTGTGATTGTGACCTGCAGCCATCGTCACTCCCTCAGCACTGAACCGTCTGTGACTGTGACCTGCCACTATCGTCACTCCCTCAGCGCTGAACTGACTCTGTGACTGTGACCTTCCATCATCGTCACTCCCTCAGCACTGAACTGACTCTGTGACTGTGACCTACAGCCATTGTCACTCACTCTGCACTGAACTGTCTGTGACTGTGGCCTGCAGGCATCGTCTCTCACTCTGCACTGAACTGATTCTGTGACGGTGACCTGCAGCCATCGTCACTCGCTCAACACTGAACTGTCTGTGACTGTGACCTGCCACTATCGTCACTCCCTCAGCGCTGAACTGACTCTGTGACTGTGACCTTCCATCATCGTCACTCCCTCAGCACTGAACTGACTCTGTGACTGTGACCTACAGCCATTGTCACTCACTCTGCACTGAACTGTCTGTGACTGTGGCCTGCAGGCATCGTCTCTCACTCTGCACTGAACTGATTCTGTGACGGTGACCTGCAGCCATCGTCACTCGCTCAACACTCAACTGTCTGTGACTGTGACCTGCCCCCATCGCCACTCCTCAGCACTGAACTGACTCTGTGACTGTGACCTGCAGCCATCGTCACTCCCTCAGCACTGAACCGTCTGTGACTGTGACCTGCCACTATCGTCACTCCCTCAGCGCTGAACTGACTCTGTGACTGTGACCTTCCATCATCGTCACTCCCTCAGCACTGAACTGACTCTGTGACTATGACCTACAGCCATCGTCACTCCTCAGCACTGAACTGACTCTGTGACTGTGACCTGCCACCATCGTCACTCCCTCAGCACTGAACTGTCTGTGACTGTGACCTACATCCATCGTCATTCCTCAGCACTGAACTGTCTGTGACTGCGACCTGCAGCCATCGTCACTCCTCAGCACAAACCGTCTGTGACTGTGACCTGCCACTATCGTCACTCCTCAGCACTGAACTGACTCTGTGACTATGACCTACAGCCATCGTCACTCCTCAGCACTGAACTGACTCTGTGACTGTGACCTGCCACCATCGTCACTCCCTCAGCACTGAACTGTCTGTGACTGTGACCTACATCCATCGTCATTCCTCAGCACTGAACTGTCTGTGACTGTGACCTGCAGCCATCGTCACTCCTCAGCACTGAACCGTCTGTGACTGTGACCTGCCACTATCGTCACTCCCTCAGCACTGAACTGTCTGTGACTGTGACCTACCGCCATCGTCACTCCTCAGCACTGAACTGACTCTGTGACTTTGACCTGCAGCCATCCTCACTCCTCAGCACTGAACTGACTCTGTGACTGTGACCTACAGCCATTGTCACTCCTCAGCACTGAACTGACTCTGTGACTGTGACCTGCAGCCATCGTCACTCGCTCAACACTGAACTGTCTGTGACTGTGACCTGCCCCCATCGTCACTCCTCAGCACTGAACAGTCTGTGACTGTGACCTGCCCTCATCGTCACTCCTCAGCACTGAACTGTCTGTGACTGTGACCTGCCCCCATCGTCACTCCTCAGCACTGAACTGACTCTGTGACTATGACCTACAGCCATCGTCACTCCTCAGCACTGAACTGACTCTGTGACTGTGACCTGCCCCCATCGTCACTCCTCAGCACTGAACTGACTCTGTGACTATGACCTACAGCCATCGTCACTCCTCAGCACTGAACTGACTCTGTGACTGTGACCTACAGCCATTGTCACTCCCTCAGCACTGAACTGACTCTGTGACTGTGACCTGCAGCCATTGTCACTCCCTCAGCACTGAACTGACTCTGTGACTGTGGCCTGCCACTATCGTCACTCCCTCGGCACTGAACTGACTCTGTGACTGTGACCTACAGCCATTGTCACTCCCTCAGCACTGAACTGACTCTGTGACTGTGACCTACAGCCATTGTCACTCACTCTGCACTGAACTGTCTGTGACTGTGGCCTGCAGCCATCGTCTCTCACTCTGCACTGAACTGACTCTGTGACTGTGACCTACAGCCATTGTCACTCACTCTGCACTGAACTGTCTGTGACTGTGGCCTGCAGGCATCGTCTCTCACTCTGCACTGAACTGATTCTGTGACGGTGACCTGCAGCCATCGTCACTCGCTCAACACTGAACTGTCTGTGACTGTGACCTGCCACTATCGTCACTCCCTCAGCGCTGAACTGACTCTGTGACTGTGACCTTCCATCATCGTCACTCCCTCAGCACTGAACTGACTCTGTGACTGTGACCTACAGCCATTGTCACTCACTCTGCACTGAACTGTCTGTGACTGTGGCCTGCAGGCATCGTCTCTCACTCTGCACTGAACTGATTCTGTGACGGTGACCTGCAGCCATCGTCACTCGCTCAACACTGAACTGTCTGTGACTGTGACCTGCCCCCATCGCCACTCCTCAGCACTGAACTGACTCTGTGACTGTGACCTGCAGCCATCGTCACTCCCTCAGCACTGAACCGTCTGTGACTGTGACCTGCCACTATCGTCACTCCCTCAGCGCTGAACTGACTCTGTGACTGTGACCTTCCATCATCGTCACTCCCTCGGCACTGAACTGACTCTGTGACTATGACCTACAGCCATCGTCACTCCTCAGCACTGAACTGACTCTGTGACTGTGACCTGCCACCATCGTCACTCCCTCAGCACTGAACTGTCTGTGACTGTGACCTACATCCATCGTCATTCCTCAGCACTGAACTGTCTGTGACTGTGACCTGCAGCCATCGTCACTCCTCAGCACTGAACCGTCTGTGACTGTGACCTGCCACTATCGTCACTCCTCAGCACTGAACTGACTCTGTGACTATGACCTACAGCCATCGTCACTCCTCAGCACTGAACTGACTCTGTGACTGTGACCTGCCACCATCGTCACTCCCTCAGCACTGAACTGTCTGTGACTGTGACCTACATCCATCGTCATTCCTCAGCACTGAACTGTCTGTGACTGTGACCTGCAGCCATCGTCACTCCTCAGCACTGAACCGTCTGTGACTGTGACCTGCCACTATCGTCACTCCCTCAACACTGAACTGACTCTGTGACTGTGACCTGCAGCCATCGTCACTCCTCAGCACTGAACTGACTCTGTGACTGTGACCTGCCACCATCGTCACTCCCTCAGCACTGAACTGTCTGTGACTGTGACCTACCGCCATCGTCACTCCTCAGCACTGAACTGACTCTGTGACTTTGACCTGCAGCCATTGTCACTCCTCAGCACTGAACTGACTCTGTGACTGTGACCTGCAGCCATCGTCACTCGCTCAACACTGAACTGTCTGTGACTGTGACCTGCCCCCATCGTCACTCCTCAGCACTGAACTGTCTGTGACTGTGACCTGCCCTCATCGTCACTCCTCAGCACTGAACTGACTCTGTGACTGTGACCTTCCATCATCGTCACTCCCTCAGCACTGAACTGACTCTGTGACTGTGACCTACAGCCAATGTCCCTCACTCTGCACTGAACTGATTCTGTGACGTTGACCTGCAGCCATCGTCACTCGCTCAACACTGAACTGTCTGTGACTGTGACCTGCCCCCATCGTCACTCCTCAGCACTGAACTGACTCTGTGACTATGACCTACAGCCATCGTCACTCCTCAGCACTGAACTGACTCTGTGACTGTGACCTGCCCCCATCGTCACTCCTCAGCACTGAACTGACTCTGTGACTATGACCTACAGCCATCGTCACTCCTCAGCACTGAACTGACTCTGTGACTGTGACCTGCCACCATCGTCACTCCTCAGCACTGAACTGACTCTGTGACTGTGACCTGCAGCCATCGTCACTCCTCAGCACTGAACTGACTCTGTGACTGTGACCTACAGCCATTGTCACTCCTCAGCACTGAACTGACTCTGTGACTGTGACCTGCCACCATCGTCACTCCTCAACACTGAACTGTCTGTGACTGTGACCTGCCACCATCGTCACTCCCTCAGCACTGAACTGTCTGTGACTGTGACCTGCCACCATTGTCACTCCCTCAGCACTGAACTGTCTGTGACTGTGACCTACATCCATCGTCATTCCTCAGCACTGAACTGTCTGTGACTGTGACCTGCAGCCATTGACACTCCCTCAGCACTGAACTGTCTGTGACTGTGACCTACAGCCATCTTCACTCGCTCAGCACTGAACTGTCTGTGACTGTGACCTGCCACCATCGTCACTCCCTCAGTACTGAACTGTCTGTGACTGTGACCTACAGCCATCGTCATTCCTCAGCACTGAACTGTTTGTGACTGTGACCTGCAGCCATTGTCACTCCCTCAGCACTGAACCGTCTGTGACTGTGGTCAGAGCCACCGTCTCTCACTATGCACTGAACTGACTCTGTGACTGTGACCTGCAGCCATCATCTCCCACTATGCACTGAATTGATTCTGTGACTGTGACCTGCAGCCATTGTCACTCCCTCAGCACTGAACTGACTCTGTGACTGTGACCTGCCACCATCGTCACTCCTCAACACTGAACTGACTCTGTGACTGTGACCTGCAGCCATCGTCACTCCTCAGCACTGAACTGACTCTGTGACTGCGACCGACAGCCACTGTCACTCACTCTGCACTGAACTGACTCTGTGACTGTGACCTACAGCCATTGTCACTCCCTCAGCACTGAACTGACTCTGTGACTGTGACCTGCCACCATCGTCACTCCTCAGCACTGAACTGACTCTGTGACTGTGACCTGCAGCCATCGTCACTCACTCTGCACTGAACTGTCTGTGACTGTGGCCTGCAGCCATCGTCTCTCACTCTGCACTGAACTGTCTGTGACTGTGACCTGCCCCCATCGTCACTCCTCAGCACTGAACTGACTCTGTGACTATGACCTACAGCCATCGTCACTCCTCAGCACTGAACTGACTCTGTGACTGTGACCTGCAGCCATCGTCACTCCTCAGCACTGAACTGACTCTGCGACTGTGACCTACAGCCATTGTCACTCACTCAGCACTGAACTGTTTGTGACTGTGACCTGCCACTGTCGTCACTCCTCAGCACTGAACTGACTCTGTGACTGTGACCTGCAGCCATCGTCACTCCTCAGCACTGAACTGACTCTGCGACTGTGACCTACAGCCATTGTCACTCACTCTGCACTGAACTGTCTGTGACTGTGGCCTGCAGCCATCGTCTCTCACTCTGCACTGAACTGACTCTGTGACTGTGACCTGCCACCATCGTCACTCCTCAGCACTGAACTGACTCTGTGACTGTGACCTGCCACCATCGTCACTCCCTCAGCACTGAACTGACTCTGTGACTGTGACCTACAGCCATCGTCACTCCTCAGCACTGAACCGTCTGTGACTGTGACCTGCCACTATCGTCACTCCCTCAGCGCAGAACTGACTCTGTGACTGTGACCTACAGCCATTGTCACTCCCTCAGCACTGAACTGACTCTCTGACTGTGACCTACAGCCATTGTCACTCACTCTGCACTGAACTGTCTGTGACTATGACCTGCAGCCATTGTCACTCCCTCAGCACTGAACTGACTCTGTGACTGTGGCCTGCCACTATCGTCACTCCCTCGGCACTGAACTGACTCTGTGACTGTGACCTACAGCCATTGTCACTCCCTCAGCACTGAACTGACTCTGTGACTGTGACCTACAGCCATTGTCACTCACTCTGCACTGAACTGTCTGTGACTGTGGCCTGCAGCCATCGTCTCTCACTCTGCACTGAACTGACTCTGTGACTATGACCTGCCACTATCGTCACTCCCTCAACACTGAACTGACTCTGTGATTGTGACCTGCAGCCATCGTCACTCCCTCAGCACTGAACCGTCTGTGACTGTGACCTGCCACTATCGTCACTCCCTCAGCGCTGAACTGACTCTGTGACTGTGACCTTCCATCATCGTCACTCCCTCAGCACTGAACTGACTCTGTGACTGTGACCTACAGCCATTGTCACTCACTCTGCACTGAACTGTCTGTGACTGTGGCCTGCAGGCATCGTCTCTCACTCTGCACTGAACTGATTCTGTGACGGTGACCTGCAGCCATCGTCACTCGCTCAACACTGAACTGTCTGTGACTGTGACCTGCCCCCATCGCCACTCCTCAGCACTGAACTGACTCTGTGACTGTGACCTGCAGCCATCGTCACTCCTCAGCACTGAACTGACTCTGTGACTGTGACCTGCAGCCATCGTCACTCCTCAGCACTGAACTGACTCTGCGACTGTGACCTACAGCCATTGTCACTCACTCAGCACTGAACTGTTTGTGACTGTGACCTGCCACTGTCGTCACTCCTCAGCACTGAACTGACTCTGTGACTGTGACCTGCAGCCATCGTCACTCCTCAGCACTGAACTGACTCTGCGACTGTGACCTACAGCCATTGTCACTCACTCTGCACTGAACTGTCTGTGACTGTGGCCTGCAGCCATCGTCTCTCACTCTGCACTGAACTGACTCTGTGACTGTGACCTGCCACCATCGTCACTCCTCAGCACTGAACTGACTCTGTGACTGTGACCTGCCACCATCGTCACTCCCTCAGCACTGAACTGACTCTGTGACTGTGACCTACAGCCATCGTCACTCCTCAGCACTGAACCGTCTGTGACTGTGACCTGCCACTATCGTCACTCCCTCAGCGCTGAACTGACTCTGTGACTGTGACCTACAGCCATTGTCACTCCCTCAGCACTGAACTGACTCTCTGACTGTGACCTACAGCCATTGTCACTCACTCTGCACTGAACTGTCTGTGACTATGACCTGCAGCCATTGTCACTCCCTCAGCACTGAACTGACTCTGTGACTGTGGCCTGCCACTATCGTCACTCCCTTGGCACTGAACTGACTCTGTGACTGTGACCTACAGCCATTGTCACTCCCTCAGCACTGAACTGACTCTGTGACTGTGACCTACAGCCATTGTCACTCACTCTGCACTGAACTGTCTGTGACTGTGGCCTGCAGCCATCGTCTCTCACTCTGCACTGAACTGACTCTGTGACTATGACCTGCCACTATCGTCACTCCCTCAACACTGAACTGACTCTGTGATTGTGACCTGCAGCCATCGTCACTCCCTCAGCACTGAACCGTCTGTGACTGTGACCTGCCACTATCGTCACTCCCTCAGCGCTGAACTGACTCTGTGACTGTGACCTTCCATCATCGTCACTCCCTCAGCACTGAACTGACTCTGTGACTGTGACCTACAGCCATTGTCACTCACTCTGCACTGAACTGTCTGTGACTGTGGCCTGCAGGCATCGTCTCTCACTCTGCACTGAACTGATTCTGTGACGGTGACCTGCAGCCATCGTCACTCGCTCAACACTGAACTGTCTGTGACTGTGACCTGCCACTATCGTCACTCCCTCAGCGCTGAACTGACTCTGTGACTGTGACCTTCCATCATCGTCACTCCCTCAGCACTGAACTGACTCTGTGACTGTGACCTACAGCCATTGTCACTCACTCTGCACTGAACTGTCTGTGACTGTGGCCTGCAGGCATCGTCTCTCACTCTGCACTGAACTGATTCTGTGACGGTGACCTGCAGCCATCGTCACTCGCTCAACACTCAACTGTCTGTGACTGTGACCTGCCCCCATCGCCACTCCTCAGCACTGAACTGACTCTGTGACTGTGACCTGCAGCCATCGTCACTCCCTCAGCACTGAACCGTCTGTGACTGTGACCTGCCACCATCGTCACTCCCTCAGCACTGAACTGACTCTGTGACTGTGACCTGCCACCATCGTCACTCCCTCAGCACTGAACTGTCTGTGACTGTGACCTACCGCCATCGTCACTCCTCAGCACTGAACTGACTCTGTGACTTTGACCTGCAGCCATTGTCACTCCTCAGCACTGAACTGACTCTGTGACTGTGACCTGCCACCATCGTCACTCCCTCAGCACTGAACTGTCTGTGACTGTGACCTACATCCATCGTCATTCCTCAGCACTGAACTGTCTGTGACTGTGACCTGCAGCCATTGTCACTCCCTCAGCACTCAACTGACTCTGTGACGGTGACCTGCAGCCATCGTCACTCGCTCAACACTGAACTGTCTGTGACTGTGACCTGCCCCCATCGTCACTCCTCAGCACTGAACTGACTCTGTGACTATGACCTACAGCCATCGTCACTCCTCAGCACTGAACTGACTCTGTGACTGTGACCTGCCACCATCGTCACTCCTCAGCACTGAACTGACTCTGTGACTGTGACCTACAGCCATTGTCACTCCTCAGCACTGAACTAACTCTGTGACTGTGACCTGCCATCATCGTCACTCCTCAACACTGAACTGTCTGTGACTGTGACCTGCAGCCATCGTCACTCGCTCAGCACTGAACTGTCTGTGACTGTGACCTACAGCCATCGTCATTCCTCAGCACTGAACTGTCTGTGACTGTGACCTGCCCCCATCGTCACTCCTCAGCACTGAACTGACTCTGTGACTGTGACCTGCAGCCATCGTCACTCCCTCAGCACTGAACCGTCTGTGACTGTGACCTGCCACTATCGTCACTCCCTCAGCGCTGAACTGACTCTGTGACTGTGACCTTCCATCATCGTCACTCCCTCAGCACTGAACTGACTCTGTGACTATGACCTACAGCCATCGTCACTCCTCAGCATTGAACTGACTCTGTGACTGTGACCTGCCACCATCGTCACTCCCTCAGCACTGAACTGTCTGTGACTGTGACCTACATCCATCGTCACTCCTCAGCACTGAACTGTCTGTGACTGTGACCTGCCACCATCGTCACTCCCTCAGCACTGAACTGTCTGTGACTGTGACCTGCCACCATCGTCACACCCTCAGCACTGAACTGTCTGTGACTGTGACCTACATCCATCGTCATTCCTCAGCACTGAACTGTCTGTGACTGTGACCTGCAGCCATTGTCACTCCCTCAGCACTGAACTGTCTGTGACTGTGACCTACAGCCATCTTCACTCGCTCAGCACTGAACTGTCTGTGACTGTGACCTGCCACCCTCGTCACTCCCTCAGTACTGAACTGTCTGTGACTGTGACCTACAGCCATCGTCATTCCTCAGCACTGAACTGTTTGTGACTGTGACCTGCAGCCATTGTCACTCCCTCAGCACTGAACTGACTCTGTGACTGTGACCTGCAGCCATCGTCACTCCTCAGCACTCAACTGCATCTGTGACTGTGACCTGCAGCCATCGTCACTCCTCAGCACTGAACTGACTCTGTGACTGTGACCTGCAGCCATCGTCACTCCTCAGCACTGAACTGACTCTGTGACTGTGACCTGCAGCCATCGTCACTCCTCAGCACTGAACTGTCTGTGACTGTGACCTGCAGCCATCGTCACTCCTCAGCACTGAACCGTCTGTGACTGTGACCTGCCCCCATCGTCACTCCTCAGCACTGAACTGACTCTGTGACTATGACCTACAGCCATCGTCACTCCTCAGCACTGAACTGTCTGTGACTGTGACCTACAGCCATTGTCACTCCCTCAGCACTGAACTGTCTGTGACTGTGACCTACAGCCATCGTCATTCCTCAGCACTGACCTGACTCTGTGACTGTGACCTGCAGCCATCGTCACTCCTCAGCACTGAACTGTCTGTGACTGTGACCTGCAGGATCATCACTCCTCAGCACTGAACTTACTCTGTGACTGTGGCCTGCCACTATCGTCACTCGCTCAACACTGAACTGTCTCTGTGACTGTGACCTGCAGCCATCGTCACTCCTCAGCACTGAACTGTCTGTGACTGTGACCTGCAGGATCATCACTCCTCAGCACTGAACTGACTCAGTGACTGTGGCCTGCCACTATCGTCACTCGCTCAACACTGAACTGACTCTGTGACTGTGACCTGCAGCCATCGTCACTCCTCAGCACTGAACCGTCTGTGACTGTGGTCAGAGCCACCGTCTCTCACTCTGCACTGAACTGACTCTGTGACTATGACCTGCCACTATCGTCACTCCCTCAATACTGAACTGACTCTGTGATTGTGACCTGCAGCCATCGTCACTCCTCAGCACTGAACTGTCTGTGACTGTGGTCAGAGCCACCGTCTCACACTCTGCACTGAACTGACTCTGTGACTGTGACCTGCAGCCATTGTCACTCCCTCAGCACTGAACTGACTCTGTGACTGTGGCCTGCCACTATCGTCACTCCCTCGGCACTGAACTGACTCTGTGACTGTGACCTACAGCCATTGTCACTTCCTCAGCACTGAACTGACTCTGTGACTGTGACCTACAGCCATTGTCACTCACTCTGCACTGAACTGTCTGTGACTGTGGCCTGCAGCCATCGTCTCTCACTCTGCACTGAACTGACTCTGTGACTATGACCTGCCACTATCGTCACTCCTCAGCACTGAACTGACTCTGTGACTGTGACCTGCAGCCATCGTCACTCCCTCAGCACTGAACCGTCTGTGACTGTGACCTGCCACTATCGTCACTCCCTCAGCGCTGAACTGACTCTGTGACTGTGACCTTCCATCATCGTCACTCCCTCAGCACTGAACTGACTCTGTGACTATGACCTACAGCCATCGTCACTCCTCAGCACTGAACTGACTCTGTGACTGTGACCTGCCACCATCGTCACTCCCTCAGCACTGAACTGTCTGTGACTGTGACCTACATCCATCGTCACTCCTCAGCACTGAACTGTCTGTGACTGTGACCTGCCACCATCGTCACTCCCTCAGCACTGAACTGTCTGTGACTGTGACCTGCCACCATCGTCACTCCCTCAGCACTGAACTGTCTGTGACTGTGACCTACAGCCATCGTCATTCCTCAGCACTGAACTGTCTGTGACTGTGACCTGCCCCCATCGTCACTCCTCAGCACTGAACTGACTCTGTGACTGTGACCTGCAGCCATCGTCACTCCCTCAGCACTGAACCGTCTGTGACTGTGACCTGCCACTATCGTCACTCCCTCAGCGCTGAACTGACTCTGTGACTGTGACCTTCCATCATCGTCACTCCCTCAGCACTGAACTGACTCTGTGACTATGACCTACAGCCATCGTCACTCCTCAGCACTGAACTGACTCTGTGACTGTGACCTGCCACCATCGTCACTCCCTCAGCACTGAACTGTCTGTGACTGTGACCTATATCCATCGTCACTCCTCAGCACTGAACTGTCTGTGACTGTGACCTGCCACCATCGTCACTCCCTCAGCACTGAACTGTCTGTGACTGTGACCTGCCACCATCGTCACTCCCTCAGCACTGAACTGTCTGTGACTGTGACCTACATCCATCGTCATTCCTCAGCACTGAACTGTCTGTGACTGTGACCTGCAGCCATTGTCACTCCCTCAGCACTGAACTGTCTGTGACTGTGACCTACAGCCATCTTCACTCGCTCAGCACTGAACTGTCTGTGACTGTGACCTGCCACCATCGTCACTCCCTCAGTACTGAACTGTCTGTGACTGTGACCTACAGCCATCGTCATTCCTCAGCACTGAACTGTTTGTGACTGTGACCTGCAGCCATTGTCACTCCCTCAGCACTGAACTGACTCTGTGACTGTGACCTGCAGCCATCGTCACTCCTCAGCACTCAACTGCATCTGTGACTGTGACCTGCAGCCATCGTCACTCCTCAGCACTGAACTGACTCTGTGACTGTGACCTGCAGCCATCGTCACTCCTCAGCACTGAACTGACTCTGTGACTGTGACCTGCAGCCATCGTCACTCCTCAGCACTGAACTGTCTGTGACTGTGACCTGCAGCCATCGTCACTCCTCAGCACTGAACCGTCTGTGACTGTGACCTGCCCCCATCGTCACTCCTCAGCACTGAACTGACTCTGTGACTATGACCTACAGCCATCGTCACTCCTCAGCACTGAACTGTCTGTGACTGTGACCTACAGCCATTGTCACTCCCTCAGCACTGAACTGTCTGTGACTGTGACCTACAGCCATCGTCATTCCTCAGCACTGACCTGACTCTGTGACTGTGACCTGCAGCCATCGTCACTCCTCAGCACTGAACTGTCTGTGACTGTGACCTGCAGGATCATCACTCCTCAGCACTGAACTGACTCTGTGACTGTGGCCTGCCACTATCGTCACTCGCTCAACATGAACTGTCTCTGTGACTGTGACCTGCAGCCATCGTCACTCCTCAGCACTGAACTGTCTGTGACTGTGACCTGCAGGATCATCACTCCTCAGCACTGAACTGACTCTGTGACTGTGACCTACAGCCATTGTCACTCACTCTGCACTGAACTGTCTGTGACTGTGGCCTGCAGCCATCGTCTCTCACTCTGCACTGAACTGACTCTGTGACTATGACCTGCCACTATCGTCACTCCCTGAACACTGAACTGACTCTGTGATTGTGACCTGCCACCATCGTCACTCCTCAGCACTGAACTGACTCTGTGACTGTGACCTACAGCCATTGTCACTCCTCAGCACTGAACTAACTCTGTGACTGTGACCTGCCATCATCGTCACTCCTCAACACTGAACTGTCTGTGACTGTGACCTGCAGCCATCGTCACTCGCTCAGCACTGAACTGTCTGTGACTGTGACCTACAGCCATCGTCATTCCTCAGCACTGAACTGTCTGTGACTGTGACCTGCCCCCATCGTCACTCCTCAGCACTGAACTGACTCTGTGACTGTGACCTGCAGCCATCGTCACTCCCTCAGCACTGAACCGTCTGTGACTGTGACCTGCCACTATCGTCACTCCCTCAGCGCTGAACTGACTCTGTGACTGTGACCTTCCATCATCGTCACTCCCTCAGCACTGAACTGACTCTGTGACTATGACCTACAGCCATCGTCACTCCTCAGCACTGAACTGACTCTGTGACTGTGACCTGCCACCATCGTCACTCCCTCAGCACTGAACTGTCTGTGACTGTGACCTACATCCATCGTCACTCCTCAGCACTGAACTGTCTGTGACTGTGACCTGCCACCATCGTCACTCCCTCAGCACTGAACTGTCTGTGACTGTGACCTGCCACCATCGTCACTCCCTCAGCACTGAACTGTCTGTGACTGTGACCTACATCCATCGTCATTCCTCAGCACTGAACTGTCTGTGACTGTGACCTGCAGCCATTGTCACTCCCTCAGCACTGAACTGTCTGTGACTGTGACCTACAGCCATCTTCACTCGCTCAGCACTGAACTGTCTGTGACTGTGACCTGCCACCATCGTCACTCCCTCAGTACTGAACTGTCTGTGACTGTGACCTACAGCCATCGTCATTCCTCAGCACTGAACTGTTTGTGACTGTGACCTGCAGCCATTGTCACTCCCTCAGCACTGAACTGACTCTGTGACTGTGACCTGCAGCCATCGTCACTCCTCAGCACTCAACTGCATCTGTGACTGTGACCTGCAGCCATCGTCACTCCTCAGCACTGAACTGACTCTGTGACTGTGACCTGCAGCCATCGTCACTCCTCAGCACTGAACTGACTCTGTGACTGTGACCTGCAGCCATCGTCACTCCTCAGCACTGAACTGTCTGTGACTGTGACCTGCAGCCATCGTCACTCCTCAGCACTGAACCGTCTGTGACTGTGACCTGCCCCCATCGTCACTCCTCAGCACTGAACTGACTCTGTGACTATGACCTACAGCCATCGTCACTCCTCAGCACTGAACTGTCTGTGACTGTGACCTACAGCCATTGTCACTCCCTCAGCACTGAACTGTCTGTGACTGTGACCTACAGCCATCGTCATTCCTCAGCACTGACCTGACTCTGTGACTGTGACCTGCAGCCATCGTCACTCCTCAGCACTGAACTGTCTGTGACTGTGACCTGCAGGATCATCACTCCTCAGCACTGAACTGACTCTGTGACTGTGGCCTGCCACTATCGTCACTCGCTCAACATGAACTGTCTCTGTGACTGTGACCTGCAGCCATCGTCACTCCTCAGCACTGAACTGTCTGTGACTGTGACCTGCAGGATCATCACTCCTCAGCACTGAACTGACTCTGTGACTGTGACCTACAGCCATTGTCACTCACTCTGCACTGAACTGTCTGTGACTGTGGCCTGCAGCCATCGTCTCTCACTCTGCACTGAACTGACTCTGTGACTATGACCTGCCACTATCGTCACTCCCTCAACACTGAACTGACTCTGTGATTGTGACCTGCCACCATCGTCACTCCTCAGCACTGAACTGACTCTGTGACTGTGACCTACAGCCATTGTCACTCCTCAGCACTGAACTAACTCTGTGACTGTGACCTGCCATCATCGTCACTCCTCAACACTGAACTGTCTGTGACTGTGACCTGCAGCCATCGTCACTCGCTCAGCACTGAACTGTCTGTGACTGTGACCTACAGCCATCGTCATTCCTCAGCACTGAACTGTCTGTGACTGTGACCTGCCCCCATCGTCACTCCTCAGCACTGAACTGACTCTGTGACTGTGACCTGCAGCCATCGTCACTCCCTCAGCACTGAACCGTCTGTGACTGTGACCTGCCACTATCGTCACTCCCTCAGCGCTGAACTGACTCTGTGACTGTGACCTTCCATCATCGTCACTCCCTCAGCACTGAACTGACTCTGTGACTATGACCTACAGCCATCGTCACTCCTCAGCACTGAACTGACTCTGTGACTGTGACCTGCCACCATCGTCACTCCCTCAGCACTGAACTGTCTGTGACTGTGACCTACATCCATCGTCACTCCTCAGCACTGAACTGTCTGTGACTGTGACCTGCCACCATCGTCACTCCCTCAGCACTGAACTGTCTGTGACTGTGACCTGCCACCATCGTCACTCCCTCAGCACTGAACTGTCTGTGACTGTGACCTACATCCATCGTCATTCCTCAGCACTGAACTGTCTGTGACTGTGACCTGCAGCCATTGTCACTCCCTCAGCACTGAACTGTCTGTGACTGTGACCTACAGCCATCTTCACTCGCTCAGCACTGAACTGTCTGTGACTGTGACCTGCCACCATCGTCACTCCCTCAGTACTGAACTGTCTGTGACTGTGACCTACAGCCATCGTCATTCCTCAGCACTGAACTGTTTGTGACTGTGACCTGCAGCCATTGTCACTCCCTCAGCACTGAACTGACTCTGTGACTGTGACCTGCAGCCATCGTCACTCCTCAGCACTCAACTGCATCTGTGACTGTGACCTGCAGCCATCGTCACTCCTCAGCACTGAACTGACTCTGTGACTGTGACCTGCAGCCATCGTCACTCCTCAGCACTGAACTGACTCTGTGACTGTGACCTGCAGCCATCGTCACTCCTCAGCACTGAACTGTCTGTGACTGTGACCTGCAGCCATCGTCACTCCTCAGCACTGAACCGTCTGTGACTGTGACCTGCCCCCATCGTCACTCCTCAGCACTGAACTGACTCTGTGACTATGACCTACAGCCATCGTCACTCCTCAGCACTGAACTGTCTGTGACTGTGACCTACAGCCATTGTCACTCCCTCAGCACTGAACTGTCTGTGACTGTGACCTACAGCCATCGTCATTCCTCAGCACTGACCTGACTCTGTGACTGTGACCTGCAGCCATCGTCACTCCTCAGCACTGAACTGTCTGTGACTGTGACCTGCAGGATCATCACTCCTCAGCACTGAACTGACTCTGTGACTGTGGCCTGCCACTATCGTCACTCGCTCAACATGAACTGTCTCTGTGACTGTGACCTGCAGCCATCGTCACTCCTCAGCACTGAACTGTCTGTGACTGTGACCTGCCACCATCGTCACTCCCTCAGCACTGAACTGTCTGTGACTGTGACCTGCCACCATCGTCACTCCCTCAGCACTGAACTGTCTGTGACTGTGACCTACATCCATCGTCATTCCTCAGCACTGAACTGTCTGTGACTGTGACCTGCAGCCATTGTCACTCCCTCAGCACTGAACTGTCTGTGACTGTGACCTGCCACCATCGTCACTCCCTCAGTACTGAACTGTCTGTGACTGTGACCTACAGCCATCGTCATTCCTCAGCACTGAACTGTTTGTCACTGTGACCTGCAGCCATTGTCACTCCCTCAGCACTGAACTGACTCTGTGACTGTGACCTGCAGCCATCGTCACTCCTCAGCACTCAACTGCATCTGTGACTGTGACCTGCAGCCATCGTCATTCCTCAGCACTGACCTGACTCTGTGACTGTGACCTGCAGCCATCGTCACTCCTCAGCACTGAACCGTCTGTGACTGTGACCTGCCCCCATCGTCACTCCTCAGCACTGAACTGACTCTGTGACTATGACCTACAGCCATCGTCACTCCTCAGCACTGAACTGTCTGTGACTGTGACCTACAGCCATTGTCACTCCCTCAGCACTGAACTGTCTGTGACTGTGACCTGCAGGATCATCACTCCTCAGCACTGAACTGACTCTGTGACTGTGGCCTGCCACTATCGTCACTCGCTCAACATGAACTGTCTCTGTGACTGTGACCTGCAGCCATCGTCACTCCTCAGCACTGAACTGTCTGTGACTGTGACCTGCAGGATCATCACTCCTCAGCACTGAACTGACTCTGTGACTGTGGCCTGCCACTATCGTCACTCGCTCAACACTGAACTGACTCTGTGACTGTGACCTGCAGCCATCGTCACTCCTCAGCACTGAACCGTCTGTGACTGTGGTCAGAGCCACCGTCTCTCACTCTGCACTGAACTGACTCTGTGACTATGACCTGCCACTATCGTCACTCCCTCAACACTGAACTGACTCTGTGATTGTGACCTGCAGCCATCGTCACTCCTCAGCACTGAACTGTCTGTGACTGTGGTCAGAGCCACCGTCTCACACTCTGCACTGAACTGACTCTGTGACTGTGACCTGCAGCCATCATCTCCCACTCTGCACTGAACTGACTCTGTGACTGTGACCTGCAGCCATTGTCACTCCCTCAGCACTGAACTGACTCTGTGACTGTGGCCTGCCACTGTCGTCACTCCCTCGGCACTGAACTGACTCTGTGACTGTGACCTACAACCATTGTCACTCCCTCAGCACTGAACTGACTCTGTGACTGTGACCTACAGCCATTGTCACTTACTCTGCACTGAACTGTCTGTGACTGTGGCCTGCAGCCATCGTCTCTCACTCTGCACTGAACTGACTCTGTGACTATGACCTGCCACTATCGTCACTCCCTCAGCGCTGAACTGACTCTGTGACTGTGACCTTCCATCATCGTCACTCCCTCAGCACTGAACTGAGTCTGTGACTGTGACCTACAGCCATTGTCACTCACTCTGCACTGAACTGTCTGTGACTGTGGCCTGCAGGCATCGTCTCTCACTCTGCACTGAACTGATTCTGTGACGGTGACCTGCAGCCATCGTCACTCGCTCAACACTCAACTGTCTGTGACTGTGACCTGCCCCCATCGCCACTCCTCAGCACTGAACTGACTCTGTGACTGTGACCTGCAGCCATCGTCACTCCCTCAGCACTGAACCGTCTGTGACTGTGACCTGCCACTATCGTCACTCCCTCAGCGCTGAACTGACTCTGTGACTGTGACCTTCCATCATCGTCACTCCCTCAGCACTGAACTGACTCTGTGACTATGACCTACAGCCATCATCACTCCTCAGCACTGAACTGACTCTGTGACTGTGACCTGCCACCATCGTCACTCCCTCAGCACTGAACTGTCTGTGACTGTGACCTACCGCCATCGTCACTCCTCAGCACTGAACTGACTCTGTGACTTTGACCTGCAGCCATTGTCACTCCTCAGCACTGAACTGACTCTGTGACTGTGACCTGCCACCATCGTCACTCCCTCAGCACTGAACTGTCTGTGACTGTGACCTACATCCATCGTCATTCCTCAGCACTGAACTGTCTGTGACTGTGACCTGCAGCCATTGTCACTCCCTCAGCACTCAACTGACTCTGTGACGGTGACCTGCAGCCATCGTCACTCGCTCAACACTGAACTGTCTGTGACTGTGACCTGCCCCCATCGTCACTCCTCAGCACTGAACTGACTCTGTGACTATGACCTACAGCCATCGTCACTCCTCAGCACTGAACTGACTCTGTGACTGTGACCTGCCACCATCGTCACTCCTCAGCACTGAACTGACTCTGTGACTGTGACCTACAGCCATTGTCACTCCTCAGCACTGAACTAACTCTGTGACTGTGACCTGCCATCATCGTCACTCCTCAACACTGAACTGTCTGTGACTGTGACCTGCAGCCATCGTCACTCGCTCAGCACTGAACTGTCTGTGACTGTGACCTACAGCCATCGTCATTCCTCAGCACTGAACTGTCTGTGACTGTGACCTGCCCCCATCGTCACTCCTCAGCACTGAACTGACTCTGTGACTGTGACCTGCAGCCATCGTCACTCCCTCAGCACTGAACCGTCTGTGACTGTGACCTGCCACTATCGTCACTCCCTCAGCGCTGAACTGACTCTGTGACTGTGACCTTCCATCATCGTCACTCCCTCAGCACTGAACTGACTCTGTGACTGTGACCTGCCACCATCGTCACTCCCTCAGCACTGAACTGTCTGTGACTGTGACCTACATCCATCGTCACTCCTCAGCACTGAACTGTCTGTGACTGTGACCTGCCACCATCGTCACTCCCTCAGCACTGAACTGTCTGTGACTGTGACCTGCCACCATCGTCACTCCCTCAGCACTGAACTGTCTGTGACTGTGACCTACATCCATCGTCATTCCTCAGCACTGAACTGTCTGTGACTGTGACCTGCAGCCATTGTCACTACCTCAGCACTGAACTGTCTGTGACTGTGACCTACAGCCATCTTCACTCGCTCAGCACTGAACTGTCTGTGACTGTGACCTGCCACCCTCGTCACTCCCTCAGTACTGAACTGTCTGTGACTGTGACCTACAGCCATCGTCATTCCTCAGCACTGAACTGTTTGTGACTGTGACCTGCAGCCATTGTCACTCCCTCAGCACTGAACTGACTCTGTGACTGTGACCTGCAGCCATCGTCACTCCTCAGCACTCAACTGCATCTGTGACTGTGACCTGCAGCCATCGTCACTCCTCAGCACTGAACTGACTCTGTGACTGTGACCTGCAGCCATCGTCACTCCTCAGCACTGAACTGACTCTGTGACTGTGACCTGCAGCCATCGTCACTCCTCAGCACTGAACTGTCTGTGACTGTGACCTGCAGCCATCGTCACTCCTCAGCACTGAACCGTCTGTGACTGTGACCTGCCCCCATCGTCACTCCTCAGCACTGAACTGACTCTGTGACTATGACCTACAGCCATCGTCACTCCTCAGCACTGAACTGTCTGTGACTGTGACCTACAGCCATTGTCACTCCCTCAGCACTGAACTGTCTGTGACTGTGACCTACAGCCATCGTCATTCCTCAGCACTGACCTGACTCTGTGACTGTGACCTGCAGCCATCGTCACTCCTCAGCACTGAACTGTCTGTGACTGTGACCTGCAGGATCATCACTCCTCAGCACTGAACTGACTCTGTGACTGTGGCCTGCCACTATCGTCACTCGCTCAACACTGAACTGTCTCTGTGACTGTGACCTGCAGCCATCGTCACTCCTCAGCACTGAACTGTCTGTGACTGTGACCTGCAGGATCATCACTCCTCAGCACTGAACTGACTCTGTGACTGTGGCCTGCCACTATCGTCACTCGCTCAACACTGAACTGACTCTGTGACTGTGACCTGCAGCCATCGTCACTCCTCAGCACTGAACCGTCTGTGACTGTGGTCAGAGCCACCGTCTCTCACTCTGCACTGAACTGACTCTGTGACTATGACCTGCCACTATCGTCACTCCCTCAACACTGAACTGACTCTGTGATTGTGACCTCCAGCCATCGTCACTCCTCAGCACTGAACTGTCTGTGACTGTGGTCAGAGCCACCGTCTCACACTCTGCACTGAACTGACTCTGTGACTGTGACCTGCAGCCATTGTCACTCCCTCAGCACTGAACTGACTCTGTGACTGTGGCCTGCCACTATCGTCACTCCCTCGGCACTGAACTGACTCTGTGACTGTGACCTACAGCCATTGTCACTCCCTCAGCACTGAACTGACTCTGTGACTGTGACCTACAGCCATTGTCACTCACTCTGCACTGAACTGTCTGTGACTGTGGCCTGCAGCCATCGTCTCTCACTCTGCACTGAACTGACTCTGTGACTATGACCTGCCACTATCGTCACTCCCTCAACACTGAACTGACTCTGTGATTGTGACCTGCCACCATCGTCACTCCTCAGCACTGAACTGACTCTGTGACTGTGACCTACAGCCATTGTCACTCCTCAGCAGTGAACTAACTCTGTGACTGTGACCTGCCATCATCGTCACTCCTCAACACTGAACTGTCTGTGACTGTGACCTGCAGCCATCGTCACTCGCTCAGCACTGAACTGTCTGTGACTGTGACCTACAGCCATCGTCATTCCTCAGCACTGAACTGTCTGTGACTGTGACCTGCCCCCATCGTCACTCCTCAGCACTGAACTGACTCTGTGACTGTGACCTGCAGCCATCGTCACTCCCTCAGCACTGAACCGTCTGTGACTGTGACCTGCCACTATCGTCACTCCCTCAGCGCTGAACTGACTCTGTGACTGTGACCTTCCATCATCGTCACTCCCTCAGCACTGAACTGACTCTGTGACTATGACCTACAGCCATCGTCACTCCTCAGCACTGAACTGACTCTGTGACTGTGACCTGCCACCATCGTCACTCCCTCAGCACTGAACTGTCTGTGACTGTGACCTACATCCATCGTCACTCCTCAGCACTGTACTGTCTGTGACTGTGACCTGCCACCATCGTCACTCCCTCAGCACTGAACTGTCTGTGACTGTGACCTGCCACCATCGTCACTCCCTCAGCACTGAACTGTCTGTGACTGTGACCTACATCCATCGTCATTCCTCAGCACTGAACTGTCTGTGACTGTGACCTGCAGCCATTGTCACTCCCTCAGCACTGAACTGTCTGTGACTGTGACCTACAGCCATCTTCACTCGCTCAGCACTGAACTGTCTGTGACTGTGACCTGCCACCATCGTCACTCCCTCAGTACTGAACTGTCTGTGACTGTGACCTACAGCCATCGTCATTCCTCAGCACTGAACTGTTTGTGACTGTGACCTGCAGCCATTGTCACTCCCTCAGCACTGAACTGACTCTGTGACTGTGACCTGCAGCCATCGTCACTCCTCAGCACTGAACTGCATCTGTGACTGTGACCTGCAGCCATCGTCACTCCTCAGCACTGAACTGACTCTGTGACTGTGACCTGCAGCCATCGTCACTCCTCAGCACTGAACTGACTCTGTGACTGTGACCTGCAGCCATCGTCACTCCTCAGCACTGAACTGTCTGTGACTGTGACCTGCAGCCATCGTCACTCCTCAGCACTGAACCGTCTGTGACTGTGACCTGCCCCCATCGTCACTCCTCAGCACTGAACTGACTCTGTGACTATGACCTACAGCCATCGTCACTCCTCAGCACTGAACTGTCTGTGACTGTGACCTACAGCCATTGTCACTCCCTCAGCACTGAACTGTCTGTGACTGTGACCTACAGCCATCGTCATTCCTCAGCACTGACCTGACTCTGTGACTGTGACCTGCAGCCATCGTCACTCCTCAGCACTGAACTGTCTGTGACTGTGACCTGCAGGATCATCACTCCTCAGCACTGAACTGACTCTGTGACTGTGGCCTGCCACTATCGTCACTCGCTCAACATGAACTGTCTCTGTGACTGTGACCTGCAGCCATCGTCACTCCTCAGCACTGAACTGTCTGTGACTGTGACCTGCAGGATCATCACTCCTCAGCACTGAACTGACTCTGTGACTGTGACCTACAGCCATTGTCACTCACTCTGCACTGAACTGTCTGTGACTGTGGCCTGCAGCCATCGTCTCTCACTCTGCACTGAACTGACTCTGTGACTATGACCTGCCACTATCGTCACTCCCTCAACACTGAACTGACTCTGTGATTGTGACCTGCCACCATCGTCACTCCTCAGCACTGAACTGACTCTGTGACTGTGACCTACAGCCATTGTCACTCCTCAGCACTGAACTAACTCTGTGACTGTGACCTGCCATCATCGTCACTCCTCAACACTGAACTGTCTGTGACTGTGACCTGCAGCCATCGTCACTCGCTCAGCACTGAACTGTCTGTGACTGTGACCTACAGCCATCGTCATTCCTCAGCACTGAACTGTCTGTGACTGTGACCTGCCCCCATCGTCACTCCTCAGCACTGAACTGACTCTGTGACTGTGACCTGCAGCCATCGTCACTCCCTCAGCACTGAACCGTCTGTGACTGTGACCTGCCACTATCGTCACTCCCTCAGCGCTGAACTGACTCTGTGACTGTGACCTTCCATCATCGTCACTCCCTCAGCACTGAACTGACTCTGTGACTATGACCTACAGCCATCGTCACTCCTCAGCACTGAACTGACTCTGTGACTGTGACCTGCCACCATCGTCACTCCCTCAGCACTGAACTGTCTGTGACTGTGACCTACATCCATCGTCACTCCTCAGCACTGAACTGTCTGTGACTGTGACCTGCCACCATCGTCACTCCCTCAGCACTGAACTGTCTGTGACTGTGACCTGCCACCATCGTCACTCCCTCAGCACTGAACTGTCTGTGACTGTGACCTACATCCATCGTCATTCCTCAGCACTGAACTGTCTGTGACTGTGACCTGCAGCCATTGTCACTCCCTCAGCACTGAACTGTCTGTGACTGTGACCTACAGCCATCTTCACTCGCTCAGCACTGAACTGTCTGTGACTGTGACCTGCCACCATCGTCACTCCCTCAGTACTGAACTGTCTGTGACTGTGACCTACAGCCATCGTCATTCCTCAGCACTGAACTGTTTGTGACTGTGACCTGCAGCCATTGTCACTCCCTCAGCACTGAACTGACTCTGTGACTGTGACCTGCAGCCATCGTCACTCCTCAGCACTCAACTGCATCTGTGACTGTGACCTGCAGCCATCGTCACTCCTCAGCACTGAACTGACTCTGTGACTGTGACCTGCAGCCATCGTCACTCCTCAGCACTGAACTGACTCTGTGACTGTGACCTGCAGCCATCGTCACTCCTCAGCACTGAACTGTCTGTGACTGTGACCTGCAGCCATCGTCACTCCTCAGCACTGAACCGTCTGTGACTGTGACCTGCCCCCATCGTCACTCCTCAGCACTGAACTGACTCTGTGACTATGACCTACAGCCATCGTCACTCCTCAGCACTGAACTGTCTGTGACTGTGACCTACAGCCATTGTCACTCCCTCAGCACTGAACTGTCTGTGACTGTGACCTACAGCCATCGTCATTCCTCAGCACTGACCTGACTCTGTGACTGTGACCTGCAGCCATCGTCACTCCTCAGCACTGAACTGTCTGTGACTGTGACCTGCAGGATCATCACTCCTCAGCACTGAACTGACTCTGTGACTGTGGCCTGCCACTATCGTCACTCGCTCAACATGAACTGTCTCTGTGACTGTGACCTGCAGCCATCGTCACTCCTCAGCACTGAACTGTCTGTGACTGTGACCTGCCACCATCGTCACTCCCTCAGCACTGAACTGTCTGTGACTGTGACCTGCCACCATCGTCACTCCCTCAGCACTGAACTGTCTGTGACTGTGACCTACATCCATCGTCATTCCTCAGCACTGAACTGTCTGTGACTGTGACCTGCAGCCATTGTCACTCCCTCAGCACTGAACTGTCTGTGACTGTGACCTACAGCCATCTTCACTCGCTCAGCACTGAACTGTCTGTGACTGTGACCTGCCACCATCGTCACTCCCTCAGTACTGAACTGTCTGTGACTGTGACCTACAGCCATCGTCATTCCTCAGCACTGAACTGTTTGTGACTGTGACCTGCAGCCATTGTCACTCCCTCAGCACTGAACTGACTCTGTGACTGTGACCTGCAGCCATCGTCACTCCTCAGCACTCAACTGCATCTGTGACTGTGACCTGCAGCCATCGTCACTCCTCAGCACTGAACTGACTCTGTGACTGTGACCTGCAGCCATCGTCACTCCTCAGCACTGAACTGACTCTGTGACTGTGACCTGCAGCCATCGTCACTCCTCTGCACTGAACTGTCTGTGACTGTGACCTGCAGCCATCGTCACTCCTCAGCACTGAACCGTCTGTGACTGTGACCTGCCCCCATCGTCACTCCTCAGCACTGAACTGACTCTGTGACTATGACCTACAGCCATCGTCACTCCTCAGCACTGAACTGTCTGTGACTGTGACCTACAGCCATTGTCACTCCCTCAGCACTGAACTGTCTGTGACTGTGACCTACAGCCATCGTCATTCCTCAGCACTGACCTGACTCTGTGACTGTGACCTGCAGCCATCGTCACTCCTCAGCACTGAACTGTCTGTGACTGTGACCTGCAGGATCATCACTCCTCAGCACTGAACTGACTCTGTGACTGTGGCCTGCCACTATCGTCACTCGCTCAACATGAACTGTCTCTGTGACTGTGACCTGCAGCCATCGTCACTCCTCAGCACTGAACTGTCTGTGACTGTGACCTGCCACCATCGTCACTCCCTCAGCACTGAACTGTCTGTGACTGTGACCTGCCACCATCGTCACTCCCTCAGCACTGAACTGTCTGTGACTGTGACCTACATCCATCGTCATTCCTCAGCACTGAACTGTCTGTGACTGTGACCTGCAGCCATTGTCACTCCCTCAGCACTGAACTGTCTGTGACTGTGACCTACAGCCATCTTCACTCGCTCAGCACTGAACTGTCTGTGACTGTGACCTGCCACCATCGTCACTCCCTCAGTACTGAACTGTCTGTGACTGTGACCTACAGCCATCGTCATTCCTCAGCACTGAACTGTTTGTGACTGTGACCTGCAGCCATTGTCACTCCCTCAGCACTGAACTGACTCTGTGACTGTGACCTGCAGCCATCGTCACTCCTCAGCACTCAACTGCATCTGTTACTGTGACCTGCAGCCATCGTCACTCCTCAGCACTGAACTGACTCTGTGACTGTGACCTGCAGCCATCGTCACTCCTCAGCACTGAACTGACTCTGTGACTGTGACCTGCAGCCATCGTCACTCCTCAGCACTGAACTGTCTGTGACTGTGACCTGCAGCCATCGTCACTCCTCAGCACTGAACCGTCTGTGACTGTGACCTGCCCCCATCGTCACTCCTCAGCACTGAACTGACTCTGTGACTATGACCTACAGCCATCGTCACTCCTCAGCACTGAACTGTCTGTGACTGTGACCTACAGCCATTGTCACTCCCTCAGCACTGAACTGTCTGTGACTGTGACCTACAGCCATCGTCATTCCTCAGCACTGACCTGACTCTGTGACTGTGACCTGCAGCCATCGTCACTCCTCAGCACTGAACTGTCTGTGACTGTGACCTGCAGGATCATCACTCCTCAGCACTGAACTGACTCTGTGACTGTGTCCTGCCACTATCGTCACTCGCTCAACATGAACTGTCTCTGTGACTGTGACCTGCAGCCATCGTCACTCCTCAGCACTGAACTGTCTGTGACTGTGACCTGCAGGATCATCACTCCTCAGCACTGAACTGACTCTGTGACTGTGGCCTGCCACTATCGTCACTCGCTCAACACTGAACTGACTCTGTGACTGTGACCTGCAGCCATCGTCACTCCTCAGCACTGAACCGTCTGTGACTGTGGTCAGAGCCACCGTCTCTCACTCTGCACTGAACTGACTCTGTGACTATGACCTGCCACTATCGTCACTCCCTCAACACTGAACTGACTCTGTGATTGTGACCTGCAGCCATCGTCACTCCTCAGCACTGAACTGTCTGTGACTGTGGTCAGAGCCACCGTCTCACACTCTGCACTGAACTGACTCTGTGACTGTGACCTGCAGCCATCATCTCCCACTCTGCACTGAACTGACTCTGTGACTGTGACCTGCAGCCATTGTCACTCCCTCAGCACTGAACTGACTCTGTGACTGTGGCCTGCCACTGTCGTCACTCCCTCGGCACTGAACTGACTCGGTGACTGTGACCTACAGCCATTGTCACTCCCTCAGCACTGAACTGACTCTGTGACTGTGACCTACAGCCATTGTCACTCACTCTGCACTGAACTGTCTGTGACTGTGGCCTGCAGCCATCGTCTCTCACTCTGCACTGAACTGACTCTGTGACTATGACCTGCCACTATCGTCACTCCCTCAAAACTGAACTGACTCTGTGATTGTGACCTGCAGCCATCGTCACTCCCTCAGCACTGAACCGTCTGTGACTGTGACCTGCCACTATCGTCACTCCCTCAGCGCTGAACTGACTCTGTGACTGTGACCTTCCATCATCGTCACTCCCTCAGCACTGAACTGACTCTGTGACTGTGACCTACAGCCATTGTCACTCACTCTGCACTGAACTGTCTGTGACTGTGGCCTGCAGGCATCGTCTCTCACTCTGCACTGAACTGATTCTGTGACGGTGACCTGCAGCCATCGTCACTCGCTCAACACTGAACTGTCTGTGACTGTGACCTGCCCCCATCGCCACTCCTCAGCACTGAACTGACTCTGTGACTGTGACCTGCAGCCATCGTCACTCCCTCAGCACTGAACCGTCTGTGACTGTGACCTGCCACTATCGTCACTCCCTCAGCGCTGAACTGACTCTGTGACTGTGACCTTCCATCATCGTCACTCCCTCAGCACTGAACTGACTCTGTGACTATGACCTACAGCCATCGTCATTCCTCAGCACTGAACTGTCTGTGACTGTGACCTGCAGCCATCGTCACTCCCTCAGCACTGAACTGTCTGTGACTGTGACCTACCGCCATCGTCACTCCTCAGCACTGAACTGACTCTGTGACTGTGACCTACAGCCATTGTCACTCCTCAGCACTGAACTGACTCTGTGACTGTGACCTGCAGCCATCGTCACTCCCTCAGCACTGAACTGACTCTGTGACTATGACCTACAGCCATCGTCACTCCTCAGCACTGAACTGACTCTGTGACTGTGACCTGCCACCATCGTCACTCCCTCAGCACTGAACTGTCTGTGACTGTGACCTACATCCATCGTCATTCCTCAGCACTGAACTGTCTGTGACTGCGACCTGCAGCCATCGTCACTCCTCAGCACAAACCGTCTGTGACTGTGACCTGCCACTATCGTCACTCCTCAGCACTGAACTGACTCTGTGACTATGACCTACAGCCATCGTCACTCCTCAGCACTGAACTGACTCTGTGACTGTGACCTGCCACCATCGTCACTCCCTCAGCACTGAACTGTCTGTGACTGTGACCTACATCCATCGTCATTCCTCAGCACTGAACTGTCTGTGACTGTGACCTGCAGCCATCGTCACTCCCTCAGCACTGTACTGTCTGTGACTGTGACCTACCGCCATCGTCACTCCTCAGCACTGAACTGACTCTGTGACTTTGACCTGCAGCCATCCTCACTCCTCAGCACTGAACTGACTCTGTGACTGTGACCTACAGCCATTGTCACTCCTCAGCACTGAACTGACTCTGTGACTGTGACCTGCAGCCATCGTCACTCGCTCAACACTGAACTGTCTGTGACTGTGACCTGCCCCCATCGTCACTCCTCAGCACTGAACTGTCTGTGATTGTGACCTGCCCTCATCGTCACTCCTCAGCACTGAACTGACTCTGTGACTGTGACCCTTCCATCATCGTCACTCCCTCAGCACTGAACTGACTCTGTGACTGTGACCTACAGCCAATGTCACTCACTCTGCACTGAACTCTCTGTGACTGTGGCCTGCAGGCATCGTCTCTCACTCTGCACTGAACTGATTCTGTGACGGTGACCTGCAGCCATCGTCACTCGCTCAACACTGAACTGTCTGTGACTGTGACCTGCCCCCATCGTCACTCCTCAGCACTGAACTGACTCTGTGACTATGACCTACAGCCATCGTCACTCCTCAGCACTGAACTGACTCTGTGACTGTGACCTGCCCCCATCGTCACTCCTCAGCACTGAACTGACTCTGTGACTATGACCTACAGCCATCGTCACTCCTCAGCACTGAACTGACTCTGTGACTGTGACCTACAGCCATTGTCACTCCCTCAGCACTGAACTGACTCTGTGACTGTGACCTGCAGCCATTGTCACTCCCTCAGCACTGAACTGACTCTGTGACTGTGGCCTGCCACTATCGTCACTCCCTCGGCACTGAACTGACTCTGTGACTGTGACCTACAGCCATTGTCACTCCCTCAGCACTGAACTGACTCTGTGACTGTGACCTACAGCCATTGTCACTCACTCTGCACTGAACTGTCTGTGACTGTGGCCTGCAGCCATCGTCTCTCACTCTGCACTGAACTGACTCTGTGACTGTGACCTACAGCCATTGTCACTCACTCTGCACTGAACTGTCTGTGACTGTGGCCTGCAGGCATCGTCTCTCACTCTGCACTGAACTGATTCTGTGACGGTGACCTGCAGCCATCGTCACTCGCTCAACACTGAACTGTCTGTGACTGTGACCTGCCACTATCGTCACTCCCTCAGCGCTGAACTGACTCTGTGACTGTGACCTTCCATCATCGTCACTCCCTCAGCACTGAACTGACTCTGTGACTGTGACCTACAGCCATTGTCACTCACTCTGCACTGAACTGTCTGTGACTGTGGCCTGCAGGCATCGTCTCTCACTCTGCACTGAACTGATTCTGTGACGGTGACCTGCAGCCATCGTCACTCGCTCAACACTGAACTGTCTGTGACTGTGACCTGCCCCCATCGCCACTCCTCAGCACTGAACTGACTCTGTGACTATGACCTACAGCCATCGTCACTCCTCAGCACTGAACTGACTCTGTGACTGTGACCTGCCACCATCGTCACTCCCTCAGCACTGAACTGTCTGTGACTGTGACCTACATCCATCGTCATTCCTCAGCACTGAACTGTCTGTGACTGCGACCTGCAGCCATCGTCACTCCTCAGCACAAACCGTCTGTGACTGTGACCTGCCACTATCGTCACTCCTCAGCACTGAACTGACTCTGTGACTATGACCTACAGCCATCGTCACTCCTCAGCACTGAACTGACTCTGTGCCTGTGACCTGCCACCATCGTCACTCCCTCAGCACTGAACTGTCTGTGACTGTGACCTACATCCATCGTCATACCTCAGCACTGAACTGTCTGTGACTGTGACCTGCAGCCATCGTCACTCCTCAGCACTGAACCGTCTGTGACTGTGACCTGCCACTATCGTCACTCCCTCAGCACTGAACTGTCTGTGACTGTGACCTACCGCCATCGTCACTCCTCAGCACTGAACTGACTCTGTGACTTTGACCTGCAGCCATCCTCACTCCTCAGCACTGAACTGACTCTGTGACTGTGACCTACAGCCATTGTCACTCCTCAGCACTGAACTGACTCTGTGACTGTGACCTGCAGCCATCGTCACTCGCTCAACACTGAACTGTCTGTGACTGTGACCTGCCCCCATCGTCACTCCTCAGCACTGAACTGTCTGTGACTGTGACCTGCCCTCATCGTCACTCCTCAGCACTGAACTGACTCTGTGACTGTGACCTTCCATCATCGTCACTCCCTCAGCACTGAACTGACTCTGTGACTGTGACCTACAGCCAATGTCACTCCTCAGCACTGAACTGACTCTGTGACTGTGACCTACAGCCATTGTCACTCCCTCAGCACTGAACTGACTCTGTGACTGTGACCTGCAGCCATTGTCACTCCCTCAGCACTGAACTGACTCTGTGACTGTGGCCTGCCACTATCGTCACTCCCTCGGCACTGAACTGACTCTGTGACTGTGACCTACAGCCATTGTCACTCCCTCAGCACTGAACTGACTCTGTGACTGTGACCTACAGCCATTGTCACTCACTCTGCACTGAACTGTCTGTGACTGTGGCCTGCAGCCATCGTCTCTCACTCTGCACTGAACGGACTCTGTGACTGTGACCTACAGCCATTGTCACTCACTCTGCACTGAACTGTCTGTGACTGTGGCCTGCAGGCATCGTCTCTCACTCTGCACTGAACTGATTCTGTGACGGTGACCTGCAGCCATCGTCACTCGCTCAACACTGAACTGTCTGTGACTGTGACCTGCCACTATCGTCACTCCCTCAGCGCTGAACTGACTCTGTGACTGTGACCTTCCATCATCGTCACTCCCTCAGCACTGAACTGACTCTGTGACTGTGACCTGCAGCCATCGTCACTCCCTCAGCACTGAACCGTCTGTGACTGTGACCTGCCACTATCGTCACTCCCTCAGCGCTGAACTGACTCTGTGACTGTGACCTTCCATCATCGTCACTCCCTCAGCACTGAACTGACTCTGTGACTATGACCTACAGCCATCGTCACTCCTCAGCACTGAACTGACTCTGTGACTGTGACCTGCCACCATCGTCACTCCCTCAGCACTGAACTGTCTGTGACTGTGACCTACATCCATCGTCACTCCTCAGCACTGAACTGTCTGTGACTGTGACCTGCCACCATCGTCACTCCCTCAGCACTGAACTGTCTGTGACTGTGACCTGCCACCATCGTCACTCCCTCAGCACTGAACTGTCTGTGACTGTGACCTACATCCATCGTCATTCCTCAGCACTGAACTGTCTGTGACTGTGACCTGCAGCCATTGTCACTCCCTCAGCACTGAACTGTCTGTGACTGTGACCTACAGCCATCTTCACTCGCTCAGCACTGAACTGTCTGTGACTGTGACCTGCCACCATCGTCACTCCCTCAGTACTGAACTGTCTGTGACTGTGACCTACAGCCATCGTCATTCCTCAGCACTGAACTGTTTGTGACTGTGACCTGCAGCCATTGTCACTCCCTCAGCACTGAACTGACTCTGTGACTGTGACCTGCAGCCATCGTCACTCCTCAGCACTCAACTGCATCTGTGACTGTGACCTGCAGCCATCGTCACTCCTCAGCACTGAACTGACTCTGTGACTGTGACCTGCAGCCATCGTCACTCCTCAGCACTGAACTGACTCTGTGACTGTGACCTGCAGCCATCGTCACTCCTCAGCACTGAACTGTCTGTGACTGTGACCTGCAGCCATCGTCACTCCTCAGCACTGAACCGTCTGTGACTGTGACCTGCCCCCATCGTCACTCCTCAGCACTGAACTGACTCTGTGACTATGACCTACAGCCATCGTCACTCCTCAGCACTGAACTGTCTGTGACTGTGACCTACAGCCATTGTCACTCCCTCAGCACTGAACTGTCTGTGACTGTGACCTACAGCCATCGTCATTCCTCAGCACTGACCTGACTCTGTGACTGTGACCTGCAGCCATCGTCACTCCTCAGCACTGAACTGTCTGTGACTGTGACCTGCAGGATCATCACTCCTCAGCACTGAACTGACTCTGTGACTGTGGCCTGCCACTATCGTCACTCGCTCACATGAACTGTCTCTGTGACTGTGACCTGCCAGCCATCGTCACTCCTCAGCACTGAACTGTCTGTGACTGTGACCTGCCACCATCGTCACTCCCTCAGCACTGAACTGTCTGTGACTGTGACCTGCCACCATCGTCACTCCCTCAGCACTGAACTGTCTGTGACTGTGACCTACATCCATCGTCATTCCTCAGCACTGAACTGTCTGTGACTGTGACCTGCAGCCATTGTCACTCCCTCAGCACTGAACTGTCTGTGACTGTGACCTACAGCCATCTTCACTCGCTCAGCACTGAACTGTCTGTGACTGTGACCCTGCCACCATCGTCACTCCCTCAGTACTGAACTGTCTGTGACTGTGACCTACAGCCATCGGTCATTCCTCAGCACTGAACTGTTTGTGACTGTGACCTGCAGCCATTGTCACTCCCTCAGCACTGACTGACTCTGTGACTGTGACCTGCAGCCATCGTCACTCCTCAGCACTCAACTGCATCTGTGACTGTGACCTGCAGCCATCGTCACTCCTCAGCACTGAACTGACTCTGTGACTGTGACCTGCAGCCATCGTCACTCCTCAGCACTGAACTGACTCTGTGACTGTGACCTGCAGCCATCGTCACTCCTCAGCACTGAACTGACTCTGTGACTGTGACCTGCAGCCATCGTCACTCCTCAGCACTGAACTGTCTGTGACTGTGACCTGCAGCCATCGTCACTCCTCAGCACTGAACCGTCTGTGACTGTGACCTGCCCCCATCGTCACTCCTCAGCACTGAACTGACTCTGTGACTATGACCTACAGCCATCGTCACTCCTCAGCACTGAACTGTCTGTGACTGTGACCTACAGCCATTGTCACTCCCTCAGCACTGAACTGTCTGTGACTGTGACCTACAGCCATCGTCATTCCTCAGCACTGACCTGACTCTGTGACTGTGACCTGCAGCCATCGTCACTCCTCAGCACTGAACTGTCTGTGACTGTGACCTGCAGGATCATCACTCCTCAGCACTGAACTGACTCTGTGACTGTGGCCTGCCACTATCGTCACTCGCTCAACATGAACTGTCTCTGTGACTGTGACCTGCAGCCATCGTCACTCCTCAGCACTGAACTGTCTGTGACTGTGACCTGCCCACCATCGTCACTCCCTCAGCACTGAACTGTCTGTGACTGTGACCTGCCACCATCGTCACTCCCTCAGCACTGAACTGTCTGTGACTGTGACCTACATCCATCGTCATTCCCTCAGCACTGAACTGTCTGTGACTGTGACCTGCAGCCATTGTCACTCCCTCAGCACTGAACTGTCTGTGACTGTGACCTACAGCCATCTTCACTCGCTCAGCACTGAACTGTCTGTGACCTGTGACCTGCCACCATCGTCACTCCCTCAGTACTGAACTGTCTGTGACTGTGACCTACAGCCATCGTCATTCCTCAGCACTGAACCTGTTTGTGACTGTGACCTGCAGCCATTGTCACTCCCTCAGCACTGAACTGACCTCTGTGACTGTGACCTGCAGCCATCGTCACTCCTCAGCACTCAACTGCATCTGTGACTGTGACCTGCAGCCATCGTCACTCCTCAGCACTGAACTGACTCTGTGACTGTGACCTGCAGCCATCGTCACTCCTCAGCACTGAACTGACTCTGTGACTGTGACCTGCAGCCATCGTCACTCCTCTGCACTGAACTGTCTGTGACTGTGACCTGCAGCCATCGTCACTCCTCAGCACTGAACCGTCTGTGACTGTGACCTGCCCCCATCGTCACTCCTCAGCACTGAACTGACTCTGTGACTATGACCTACAGCCATCGTCACTCCTCAGCACTGAACTGTCTGTGACTGTGACCTACAGCCATTGTCACTCCCTCAGCACTGAACTGTCTTGACTGTGACCTACAGCCATCGTCATTCCTCAGCACTGACTGACTCTGTGACTGTGACCTGCAGCCATCGTCCACTCCTCAGCACTGAACTGTCTGTGACTGTGACCTGCAGGATCATCACTCCTCAGCACTGAACTGACTCTGTGACTGTGGCCTGCCACTATCGTCACTCGCTCAACATGAACTGTCTCTGTGACTGTGACCTGCAGCCATCGTCACTCCTCAGCACTGAACTGTCTGTGACTGTGACCTGCCACCATCGTCACTCCCTCAGCACTGAACTGTCTGTGACTGTGACCTGCCACCATCGTCACTCCCTCAGCACTGAACTGTCTGTGACTGTGACCTACATCCATCGTCATTCCTCAGCACTGAACTGTCTGTGACTGTGACCTGCAGCCATTGTCACTCCCTCAGCACTGAACTGTCTGTGACTGTGACCTACAGCCATCTTCACTCGCTCAGCACTGAACTGTCTGTGACTGTGACCTGCCACCATCGTCACTCCCTCAGTACTGAACTGTCTGTGACTGTGACCTACAGCCATCGTCATTCCTCAGCACTGAACTGTTTGTGACTGTGACCTGCAGCCATTGTCACTCCCTCAGCACTGAACTGACTCTGTGACTGTGACCTGCAGCCATCGTCACTCCTCAGCACTCAACTGCATCTGTTCTGTGACCTGCAGCCATCGTCACTCCTCAGCACTGAACTGACTCTGTGACTGTGACCTGCAGCCATCGTCACTCCTCAGCACTGAACTGACTCTGTGACTGTGACCCTGCAGCCATCGTCACTCCTCAGCACTGAACTGTCTGTGACTGTGACCTGCAGCCATCGTCACTCCTCAGCACTGAACCGTCTGTGACTGTGACCTGCCCCCCATCGTCACTCCTCAGCACTGAACTGACTCTGTGACTATGACCTACAGCCATCGTCACTCCTCAGCACTGAACTGTCTG